>NC_041381.1:684632968-684639309 GCF_002162155.2 Triticum dicoccoides | reverse complement strand
GGAAACCCTAGCGCGGGAAGCATTGGCGTCGCCACCGCCGGAGCTCCATGGGTGGCGGTGGCCTTGGCGCCATGGGTGGCGGTGGCCTTGGCACCATGGGTGGCGGTGGCCTCGGCGCCATGGGAGGCATGGGTGGCTTCGGAGCCATGGGAGGCATGGGTGCACCTCCGGCCGCCATGGGAGGCATGGGTGCATCTCCGGCCGCCATGGGAGGCATGGGTGGCTTTGTAGCACCCTCCGACGCTATGGTCGCCATGGGAGGCATGAGTTTTGCTTCTCTCATGGGAGGCATGAGTGCACCACCGGCCGCCATGGATGGAATGTCTTTCGATGTGCCTTTTCACACACATTCCCATTGCCAACACCGTCGGAGCTTCACGTGATGCGGTGCATGATGAGGAGAGGGAGGAAGATTCATCTTCGGAGGCGGAAGAATCGTCTTCGGAAGATGAGGACGAAGACGAGGAAGATGATTGATGTGTCTTTTATTTATGTCTTGAACTTTAGTTTGCATTTGAACTTGGTTGGATGAACTTGTGGGCATGATTTTGAACTTGTGGGCATGAACTTTTATTCATCAACTTGTTTGTGTCAAATTTCACATGTTCATTGCATTTTGATGAATGTTTCAAACTCATTTTGTGTCCAAAATATCATATATGTTTTAAATGCCCGGCGAGTCGCGCGCGCTCTATTTTTGCGTGTTGCTGGAGCGGCGCGCGCGCTGCATTATAGTGCGGCTGCTGGAGCTGGCGCTGGCGGCCACGCTAAACAGCAGCAGCCGCGCTAAACATGCCGAAGCGCGCGCGGCAAACAGGTTTTTTGCGCGCGGCGCTTAGCGCGGCTGTTGGAGATGCTCTAAGGAGGTAATACTTGTTTGTTTTCGACATGCAT
This sequence comes from Triticum dicoccoides, assembly GCF_002162155.2. NCBI lineage: Eukaryota > Viridiplantae > Streptophyta > Magnoliopsida > Poales > Poaceae > Triticum > Triticum dicoccoides. The sequence goes on along the minus strand of NC_041381.1, from coordinate 684,638,415 downwards.
CCGTCCATGCCCGCTTGTGCTGGCTTCGGTTGTTTGCTCGCGACGCCGGCGCCCACATATGAAGCAAGCAGCACCGCCACCTCTTTGTCTTTGGGCCGCTGCAGCAGCCCTTGGCCGTGTCCTGCTCCTTCCCAACGTCCTCCTTCTCGAGGCCCTGCATGCCGCTGCCCCCGACCTCCTACCCACCCCTGAAAAAACCTCACTTTCTTTCTTACTTTCCTTCTTTTCCACATCCGATCCTCTCTTCCCGTTCCCGGCCCCCATGCGGCATATCTGGACGAGCTGCGTGCACGTAAACTGTGCAGGAATAGTGCTCCGCAACGGCAGACATGTCAGGCTCGGGACGCCGGCGCCCAAGGTTGATCAATCTTTGGGCCTCACCCGCACCGTACATGTCCTGACCAACGCCAACGCCAACGCCCAACGAACAGGCCCTATGCGAGGTCCAGGAGCGGCTGTCGTCCCTGACACAAAAAAATGCTCGGCAAACACGGACCGCGCGAGGCACTCGGCAAAGCCAATGCCATGTGTCTCTTCCCGCTCGCAACGTCATGACATAATTTGTCGAGTGTCGGCTCGCAAGGGTCTTGTCGTCAAACTTGTTGGCCCGGCCGTCTATCATTTTACGTGTGACAGGACATATAAGGAAAAAAAGTAGGCTACATGCAAAAACTAATGAGAGTCTGGAGCATTACTACCCGGGTGCGTCCGCTCCACGGACATATCAGGGCATGTACAATGATTGATAAGAAAGTTTTATTGTAATTATTGTATGTAATTTAGAGATGACAAAAAAATATTTACAATGAGTTATCTCTTAGCCAATAATAGCCGTACCTAAAAACATGGTGAGACATATTGTGATAAGAGATCATCTTTTATTTTCTCTTAAATAAGAGAAGACACCCTTTTTCTTATGAGTTCTCTCTCCTTCACCTCATCATTTATTCTACGTGACACTCCAAAATAGCACCATTGTAAATGCCCTCAGATGCCAAATTAGCCCAGGCCGACGCATGCATGGGCCAGCTAATGCATGCATGCACATCGGCACTTCTACCATGTTATGTGGCTACCTGTATATCCGCTCACCTGCTCGAGAATACTGGCCGTCATTTTATCCTCCTAAAACGTGACATGGTTATTGTATGCCATTTTTCAAATGTCTTTCCGTTGTTTAGGTTTGTTATGCTACACTTGTCATCCCATAATATTAAAGAGAGAAAAAAACATCTAGCTACTAGCTATGGACCCATAAGTCTATGGTAAACTACTCATGTATCATCGGCAGGGCAACAATGTTGATGTAGACGCCCTCCATGATCGATTCCCCTTTTTGACAAAGTACCGAAAAAGGCCTCCAGGTGAGATCGCGGAAGAACAGAGACTTGCGGCTATGGAAAAATTGTTTCGGGTGGCTCTATGTTGGTTTGGGAATATTTGTGAATTTATAGATGCGGAATTAGATCAAGAGGTGCCACGACGGGCCAACAAGCTTAGCCCCCCCCCCCCCCTGGGGGGCACGTCTAGCGAGCTTGTTGCTCCCTCGTGGCTCTTCTAGTCTTCTCCCCAACCTTCGTGGGTCCCTTCTGGTCCAAAAAAAGTTAATCCAAAGATTTTTTTTTCCCGTTTGGACTTTGTTTGACATTGATTTTCTGAAAAGCCAAAAGCAAGCAAAAAATAGGAACTGGCACGGGGCACTTAGTTAATAGGTTAGTCCCAAAAATGATATAAAATTGCCAATAATTGCATATAAATCATCCAAAATTGATACTATAATAGCATGGACAATCAAAAGTTACACATACGTTGGAGACGTATCAGGGAGCTCTGCAGCCTCGAGGGCTCTATCAATGATATGAGCAACCTCGCTGCTTCCCTTCGAGGCACTTCCGCCTACGTGAACATGAACTTCTTCAATTGGAGCCGAGGATGGGCTCCTGACCAACCGCTGCAATGATCCCGTCGGTTTGGGCTTGCAAATGCTTAAGGTAGGGGAGGTCGTCACCTCTACATCGAGATGTGGCAGTATTGTTTAAATATATTGTAATGAGGTTGTACTTAAGCTTGTGGAGCTTTAAAACACTCATGTTAGTTTGTTCCAACACTTTTCTTCTTATTTGCTTTTGCTTTTGTTTGTTTTTGTCTTTGCGATTTTTTTGTTTGCAAGTTAGTTTTCAAGAACCTGAAAATCAAAAAAATAGAATAAGCTTTGATTTGCTCTTATTCTTTTTGCCCCTTGGAATTCGTTTGCATTTTCTACGGTGCAGTTGATCTACGCCGGACAAAGAGGAATGGAAGAATATGGAAGAGAAGATTGTAAATTTGCAACCGTGAAGTAGATGTAGTAGTAGTAGTAGTAGTAGTAGTAGTAGTAGTAGTAGTAGTAGTATGTGTGATATGCGCAAATGGGAGTAAGTCTTGATAATTAAGACAAATGTTTTGTTCTAGTTGCTGAAATAATTTTTTAGCCTGTGTTATGTTTAGTTTAGATAACCATGACTTGTCACGGGACTGTTTTTAAATGAAATGATCTTAAGTAAGAATAACCATGCACAAGAGGAAGTCTTCGAGACTTGGGAGTTGAGAAAAAAAAGTAGAGACGATGGTGTTTGAAATGCTCAAGCCCATATAGTTAACTAAAAGACTTGATAGCACTTGTGGATTAAATTGTCTAGAGGAACTTAGTTGAAGGGTGAACAAGATTCTGACAAAAACATGTGTTGTATCTCTTACATGGTGCTTCAGCTTTTCGCTAGTGCCATGGCCTGCTACTCTATGTACGTGTACGTGTGTAAATGTGGCTGATACGTGTGTAAATGTGGCTGATACGTATCCAACGTATCTACTTTTCCAAACACTTTTGCCCTTATTTTAGACTCTAATTTGCATGATTTGAATGAAACTAATCGGACTAATGTTGTTTTCAGCAGAACTGCCATGGTGTTGTTTATTGTGCAGAAAACAAAAGTTCTCGGAATGACCTGGAAATCCACTGAGATAAGTTTTGAAAAATATAAAAAATACTGACGAAAGAATCAAGGCCAGGGGGCCCACACCCTGTCCACGAGGGTGGGGGCGCGCCCCCCTGTCTCGTGGGCCCCTGACGCTCCATCGACCTCAACTCCAACTCCATATATTCTGTTTCGCGGAGAAAAAAATCAGAGAGAAAGTTTCATCGCGTTTTACGATACGGAGCCGCCGCCAAGCCCTAATCTCTCTCGGGGGGGCTGATCTGCAGTCCGTTCGGGGCTCCGGAGAGGGGGATTCGTCGCCATCGTCATCATCAACCATCCTCCATCACCAATTTCATGATGCTCACCGCCATGCGTGAGTAATTCCATCGTAGGCTTACTGGACGGTGATGGGTTGGATGAGATTTACCATGTAATCAAGTTAGTTTTGTTAGGGTTTGATCCCTAGTATCCACTATGTTCTGAGATTGATTTTGCTATGACTTTGTTATGCTTAATGCTTGTCACTAGGGCCCGAGTGCCATGATTTCAGATCTGAACCTATTATGTTTTCATGAATATATTTGAGTTCTTGATCCTATCTTGCAAGTCTATAGTCACCTATTATGTGTTATGATCCGACAACCCCGAAGTGACAATAATTGGGATACTTCTCGGTGATGACCATAGTTTGAGGAGTTCATGTATTCACTATGTGCTAATGCTTTGTTCCGGTTCTCTATTAAAAGGAGGCATTAATATCCCTTAGTTTCCACTAGGACTCCACTGCCACGGGAGGGTAGGACAAAAGATGTCATGCAAGTTCTTTTCCATAAGCATGTATGACTATATTCGGAATACATGCCTACATTACATTGATGAACTGGAGCTAGTTCTGTGTCACCCTATGTTATAGCTATTACACGAGGAATCGTATCCGACATAATTATCCATCATTGATCCAATGCCTACGAGCTTTTCACATCTTGTGCTTCGCTTATTTACTTTTCCATTGCTGCTGTTACAATTCCTACAAAACTATTATCTTTACTTTTGCCACTGTTACCATTACTATCATACTACTTTGCTACTAAATACTTTGCTGCAGATACTAAGTTATCCAGGTGTGGTTGAATTGACAACTCAACTGCTAATACTTAAGAATATTCTTTGGCTCCCCTTGTGTCGAATCAATAAATTTTGGTTGAATACTCTACCCTCGAAAGCTGTTGCGATCCCCAACACTTGTGGGTTAGCAAGACTAATTTCTGGCACCGTTGTCGGGGAGCATAGCTCTATTCGTTGAGTCACTTGGGATTTATATCTGTTGATCACTATGAGGAACTTGAAAGACGAAATAACCAAGATTTTTTCCTCAACTACGAGGGGAGGTAAGGAACTGCCATCTAGCTCTGCACTAGATTCTCCTTCCGTTATTATTAAGCTTGCGACACCTAAACGCGCTACTGCTATGAATTCTTATATGTCGCATGTTATTGATGATGCCACTTCTGCTATGCATGATACTTATGATGAAACTACTTCTGTGCGGGATACTAATGCGCCATTAGGTGAATTTCTTGATGAACAACTTGAAAGGGTTAGAGAGAATGAAATAATTGAAGATGCTATTATTGATGATAGTGATGATGAAAGTTCTCCCTCTGATTAGGAATTATCTGTTGTTCCTGAGGGTTATGTTATGAATGAGGAAGCTGCTAGAGCTATCTTTGCTTGCAAAGATAGATATGATCTTAAAAAGTTATTAGCTAAATGGAAGCAGCAATCTCTTAATGCTAGAATGAAACCTGGCCCTGCTTTTGCTACTTCACCTATCTGTGTTACTGATAAGGATTATGAATTCTCTGTTGATCCTGAAATAATTACTTTGGTTGAATCTGATACTTTTTATGGCCTTGAATCTGAAACTATTGTGGCACATCTTACCAAGTTGAATGATATAGCTACCCTGTTTACCAATGATGAGAAGTCTCGCTATTATTATGTCCTTAAGATATTTCCGTTCTCATTAAAGGGTGATGCTAAGACTTGGTTTAATTCTCTTGATCCTGGTTGTGTGCGTAGTCCCCAGGATATGATTTATTACTTCTCTGCTAAATATTTCCCTGCTCATAAGACAAAAGTGTAACGCCCGGGTAATTATGCTACAGTAATCCCCACTAATGTTGCCACGTCACCTCGGTTACTGTGGATAAACTCGCGTTAGTTCGAAACCGGTTCGAATTCAAAATCAAAACAAAAGCAAAGATAAAAGGTTTCAAAACAAAGACTAAAAATGTTCGGGGGTTGTCTAAAATAGCTAACCTAATTATGGTGGGGTGCACTAATTTTGGTAAAATGCTTTGGCATTTTAAGTAAACTAAAAACAGAAAAGAGAAATAATAAAAGAAAAAGGAAAGACAAAAAAAGGGGGGGAAGGGAAAACCCCTGGCCCATTCCCCCTGGCCCATTCCCCCTCCCCACTTGGCCCCT
>NC_041381.1:684631541-684632600 GCF_002162155.2 Triticum dicoccoides | reverse complement strand
GGCCTGCGCCGACCGCCCTCGCCGCGCCCACGGCCACGTCTCCCCGGTGCTCCTGGTGCCCCGCTGCGGCAACCCCGCCGTGGCCACGGCCACGCCCCGCCCCGGGCAGGCTACGGGCGCCCGTCGCCCGCCTGCCCATTGGACCCGCACCCGTTTGGCCCTGGGCCAATGACATGGGGGCCCCACCCCCCTAAAAGGAACGGTTTTTATTAAAACAAAGATAAAAATAAAATAAAAATAAAAATAAAAATAATGATAAAAATAATAATAAAATAAATAAATAAATAAAAATAGTAAATATGATTAATAAAAATAAAAATGGTTTATTAAAATTAATTATTAATTAATTAATTGATTAAGTAATTAATTAAGTTAATTAATCCTGATTAGATTAACATAATCACTATTTTATTTAACTAATCTATAATTAAACTAACAGAGAATGACAGGTGGGTCCCACTGGACCCACATGTCAGGTTGACCAAGTCAACTCTGTTGACTGCTGATGTCAGCATGACATCATGCTGACGTCATAAATCCATTTTCTGAATTAATTAAATAATTAAATAGATTCCAGAAATTAATAAAATCTTTAGAAAATCATATCTTTTAATCCGTAACTCGGATTAAAATATTTTCAACATGAAAGTTGCTCAGAACGACGGGACGAATTCGGATACGCAGTCCGTTCGTCCGCCACACCCCCCTAACCTATCGAACCCGCAACTTTCCCCCTCCGGCTCCTCTGCCCGAAAACACGAAACACCGGGAATACTTTCCGGGATGATTGCCCCCTTAACCAGTACCACCTCATACCACGTTAGGGCACGCCTAGCATCGCTTCTTGACATGTCATTCATCGATATGCATCTGTTTACTTGGTATTCATTGTTTCTTCCCCCTCTTCTCTCCGGTAGACTACGAGACCGACGCTGCTGCTGCCCAGTTCGACTACGGAGTTGACGACCCCTCTCTCTTGCCAGAGCAACCAGGCAAGCCCCCCCCCCCCTTGATCACCAGATATCGCCTATTCTACTCTCTATACTGCTTGCATTAGAG
>NC_041381.1:684622755-684630434 GCF_002162155.2 Triticum dicoccoides | reverse complement strand
CGTGATCACTCGGGAGGTGATCACGGGTATATACTATACATACATACATACTATACAGATGGTGACTAAAGTCGGGTCAGCTCGAAGAGTACCCGCGAGTGATTCACGGATTGGGGGCTGAAAGGACCTTTGTCCCGACGGCCCTCTGTGTGGATCTTTGTGGCGGAGCGACAAGGCAGGTTGAGACCACCTAGGAGACAGGTGGGCCTGGCCCTGTTCGGCGTTCGCGGACACTTAACACGCTTAACGAGATCTTGGTATTTGATCTGAGTCTGGCTACGAGCCTATACGCACTAACCATCTACGTGGGAGTAGTTATGGGTATCCCGACGTCGTGGTATCAGCCGAAGCACTTCAGACGTCAGCGACGGAGCGGCGCGCGCCGAATTGGACTGGAACGCCACTAGGCTAGGTCTGCTTTCGGCCGCCCACGCAATGTGCAGGTGTGCTCAGGGCGATGGGCCCAGACCCCTGCGCGCTTAGGTTTAGACCGGCGTGCTGGCCTCTCTGTTTTGCCTAGGTGGGGCTGCGACGTGTTGATCTTCCGCGGCCGGGCATGACCCAGGAAAGTGTGTCCGGCCAAATGGGATTGAGCGTGTTGGGTTATGTGGTGCACCCCTGCAGGGAAGTTAATCTATTCGAATAGCCGTGATCTTCGGTAACAGGACGACTTGGAGTTGTACCTTGACCTTATGCCAACTAGAACCGGATACTTAATAAAACACACCCTTCCAAGTGCCAGATACAACCGGTGGTCGCTCTACCTCAGGGTTATGAGGAGGGGATCGCCGGGTAGGATTATGCTATGAGATGTTACTTGGAGATGCTACTTGGAGGACTTCGACCTACCCTCTTCTGCCTGTTGCAAGACGAAGGTGACCAGAAGCGTAGTCTTCGATAAGACTAGCTATCCCCCTCTTATTCTGGCATTCTGCAGTTCAGTCCACTGATATGGCCCTTTACACATATACCCATGCATATGTAGTGTAGTTCCTTGCTTGCGAGTACTTTGGATGAGTACTCACGGTTGCTTTCTCCCCCCCTTTTCCCCTTTTCCTTCCTTTCTGGTTGTCGCAACCAGATGCTGGAGTCCAGGAGCCAGACGCCACCGTCGACGACGACCCCTACTACACCGGAGGTGCCTACTACTATGTGCTGCCCGCTGACGACGACCTGGAGTAGTTAGGAGGATCCCAGGCAGGAGGCATGCGCCTCTTTCGATCTGTATGCCAGTTTGTGCTAGCCTTCTTAAGGCAATCTTGTTTAACTTATGTCTGTACTCAGATATTGTTGCTTCCGCTGACTCGTCTATGATCGAGCACTTGTATTCGAGCCCTCGAGGCCCCTGGCTTGTATTATGATGCTTGTATGACTTATTTATGTTTTAGAGTTGTGTTGTGATATCTTCCCGTGAGTCCCTGATCTTGATCGTACACATTTGCGTGCATGATTAGTGTACGATTGAATCGGGGGCGTCACAAGTTGGTATCAGAGCCGACTGCCTGTAGGAATCCCCCTTCCACACTCCTTGGCCGAAGTCGAGTCTAGACATTACAAAAACTTTTACTAACTTGGCTGTGTGCCTTACGGGCCCACGTCGCCATCGGGTGGTACTAGGATCTTTTACTCCTCGACCTTTACTCTGGGACTCTGAACTCTTTTCTACTCGGGTTAAACGAATTTACTAACTCTAACATTAGGATCCCGTTACCACGTTCACCCCGAAGTTGGATAAGCCATAGTTATTCTGTAGGATAGCATTTTGAATAGTGCCCATGTTGTCATTTGACTCCATTGAAACATCTTTGTTTTCAGATGGAACCCGCGAGGCAGGTCGTGCGCCACACTGCGGCCATTGGTGCCTCAGGATCACCTGCCGTGCTAGCTGATATGATGACCTATCTGGGTTATCGCTGGCACCCTGAGTACACCGTCTACGAGGAGTACCAGGACTTTAACCAGGAGCAGTACCGTGCCATCGTCCACCTCTACTCTCGGGAGTATGAGTCCACTACCGTGCTGCACACCGCTCATGGTGTTGGAGTGACCATCGAGATGGCAGTCCACGATGCTGCTCATGCTGCTCTAACACGTCTTTGTGGCGAGTATCAGGCATTGGACACTTCCCCTTTCAGGCACATTCCGATCGCATCTGACATTGGTGCAGAGGGATACTACACTGCCGCCTACTCCACCGTCACCCGAGAGCCTTTCCACCATCAGCGCCTGGTTATGCATGCTGATGGGCTGGACCGAGCTAATAGAGCTCTTCGCCACGAGTTGTACACCACTCGTCAGCACCTTTACAGGGCTCTGACGCGGTTGCACCCCTTTGTCCGGTCTGGACAGCTGTCGCGTTCTGCAATCTACCCAGCCAGGACCGTGATGCCCCACGGTGTCGGATGGCCAGAGGTGGGAGGCTACGCTCCCACACTTGGTCCTCTTCTGCCACCTGAGCGTCGGGTTCTACACCAGAGTATCCGCGGCCCCCAGGCCACTGACGTGGAGGACTATCCGTTGCCTCACTACCAGCTGTCAGGTTACAGCTACCTTCACAGTACCTCCTGGGACTGATGTAGTCTTGCTCATTAGTCTTAGATGCACTCGCGAGCCTGCGTGCCGCCTATGATGACTTAATCTATGTACTGAACTCTGTGTACTGAACTCTATGTCCGACCCCTTTTGTAAGTTATGCCGACTATCTATGTAGTATTTGTCGTGCTCCTTTCATTATGCATGTTTCATCATGAATGACTCTTGTCTATGCAAATTTCTCAATACTGAACTACCCCTGATATATATTAGCAGGATGGTTAGACCAGCTGGTCGTGGTCGTGGCGGCAACTTCCCACCACCGCCTGAGTACATGGCTGGTATGATCCAACAGCTTGAGATGAATCGCCAGTTCATGGAAAACATGATGGCTCAGTTTCCTCGCCCCAATATGAACCAGCATCCAAACACAACAACTCTGCAGGATTTCATACGCCTCAACCCAAGTGTGTACCGCAGCTCAACCCAGCCACTGGATGCTGATGACTGGCTCCGTGACATCACCTATGAGATGGAGTCTACTGATGTAGCCCCTGCCAGCTATGTCACTTTTGCTTCCTTCTTCCTGAAGGGACCCGTAGCTCAATGGTGGGATAGCCATAGGCGTACTCTGCCAGTTGGGACAATCATCTCCTGGCCAGACTTTCAGGCTGCCTTCCATGCCCGCTTCATTCCTCAGGGAATCATGGACAGGAAGAAGCGTGAGTTTCGCAACCTCACCCAAGGCAACAAGACTGTTGAAGCTTATCAGCGGGAGTTTCTGGACTTATCCCGCTATGCTGAAGAAGACATTGCAACTGATGCTCGCAGACAGGAGAAGTTCCGTGAAGGCCTTCAAGCTGACATCAAGCTCACACTTCTAGTGCATGACTTTGCCGATTTCGCCACCTTGGTGAACAAGGCCATCAATGTCGAGACTGGTCTGCAAGAACACCAGAGCTCTCAAAGGCGCAACCGTGACACGGGCTCATCTTCGGGCCCGCCCTCGCAGAAGCGTAAGATATGGATCCCGAACAGCATGTACCGTCCAACTGCACCTGCCCCAAGGCAGTCTTATGCTGCACCTCGTCTGCCGGCTGCTCCAACTAGGCAGCCGAGGCTTCCAGCTCCACCACCCCAAGCTCCTGTTCCTACCCCCGAGAATGGGTTGTGCTTCAGGTGCGGACAACCAGGGCACCGTGCTAGGGAATGCAACCAGAAACAGAATCAACTGGCCCTTCCAGCTACTGGCCGTGGAAACAACCAGGCCCGCAACGACATTGCCAAGTCTTATGGCCGTGTTCATGCCAACCACATTGATCTGAATGAAGCTCAAGACCAGCCTGCTACTGTGATGGGTACACTCCTCGTAAATTCAGTACCAGCATCTGTTTTATTCGATACAGGTGCATCGCATTCATTCATGTCAGAAGATTTTGCATGCTTGCACGACATTAAATGTGTGGACATGAATGCTTCACTATTAGTGCACACCCCTGCGGGCCAATGTCGAACCTCCATGATTTGCAACGACGTCCCTGTAGAAATTGAAGGACTGGAATTCCTTGTCTCTCCCATCGTACTGGAGTCCTGTAGCATTGATCTCATTCTGGGGATGGATTGGTTAAAGGCGCATACTGCTTCTATCGTTTGCACCACTAAGACCGTCCATCTGCTACACCCTTCTGATGAAATAATTAGCTACGATGCTCATCTGGTTCGGAATGCCGAGGCCAGACTTTATGCCTTAAACGCATTGAACACTGCACCACTTGAGGGCATTGAAAACATTCCCGTCGTGCGTGAATTCCTAGACGTCTTTCCTGAAGAACTTCCAGGGATTCCCCCTGCTAGAGCTGTCGAATTCGTCATCGACTTGAAACCAGGCACCACTCCTATAGCCAAGCGACCCTACAAGATGCCGCCGCATGAACTCCTTGAGCTTAAGGAGGAAATCGATAAATCTCTTTGAAGTGGTTTCATTCGCCCAAGTTGCTCTCCTTGGGGAGCACCTTCTCTCTTTGTCAAGAAGAAAGATGGGACAAACCGATTGGTCCAAGACTACCGTCCTATAAACCAAGCTACCATTCAGAATAAGTATCCTCTTCCTCGGATCAATGATCTGTATGATCAATTGGCTGGTTCATCAGTGTTCTCTAAACTCGACTTGAGGTTGGGTTACCACCAGATCCGTGTTCGTGAGGAAGATATCCCCAAGACCGCCTTTGTGACTCGTTATGGTTCATACGAGTACACCGTCATGTCTTTCGGCTTAACCAATGCTCCAGCCACCTTCTCTCGCCTGATGAACTATATATTCATGGATTACCTCGACAAGTTCGTCGTGGTTTATCTGGATGATATTCTGGTATTTTCCAAGAACGAAGAGGAACATGCTGAACATCTTCGCCTCGTGCTGGAAAAGCTACGAGAGCATCGACTTTATGCCAAGTTCTCCAACTGTGAATTCTGGCTTCCCGAAGTAACCTATCTTGGGCATGTCATCTCTAAGGATGGTATTGCCGTCAACCCTGAACGAGTTCAGGCTATTCTCGATTGGACTCCTCCGAAGAACGTTAAGCAAGTCAGAAGTTTTCTCGGTCTCGCCAGCTACTGCCGTCGATTCGTCGAGAACTTCTCCAAGATTGCCAGGCCTCTGACTAACCTATTGCATAAGGCCGTCAAGTTCCAATGGACAGATAAATGTCAGGAAAGTTTCCAGGCACTCAAGGACAAGTTAACTTCTGCCCCAGTACTAGCTCCTCCTGATACTAAGAAGGACTTCGTCATTTACTGCGACGCTTCCCGTCAAGGACTAGGCTGTGTCCTAATGCAAGAGCGCAAAGTGGTTGCTTATGCCTCTCGGCAATTGCGCCCTCACGAAGAGAACTACCCAGTTCACGACCTCGAACTTGCTGCTGTCATTCATGCGCTAAAACAGTGGCGACATTACCTACTCGGTAATCGTTGCGAGATCTTCACTGACCACCAAAGTCTGAAGTACCTGTTTACTCAGCCAGACCTGAACCTCCGTTAGCAGAGATGGATGGAGACTGTTGCAGATTTTGATTTGGGTATTTCCTATACCCCAGGCAAGGCTAATGTAATGGCTGATGCCTTGAGCCGCAAGTCTTACTGCAATCACCTCCAGGTTCACAAAGTTCAGCCCTCACTCGTTGAAGAATTCAGAAAGCTGAACCTCCATATTGTTCCTCCGGGTGCACTCGCTCCCCCTCCTCCGGAGTTCCGCAAGATGAATCTCCGTGTTGTTTCCCAGGGTTCCCTCTATACCCTGGCTGTTGAACCCGATCTCGTGGGCACCATAAAGACAATGCAGGGATTTGACTCTGAAGTCTACAAGATTAAGCAAGACCTCAAAGAAGGAAGTCCCTCATCCTTCACTATTGCTGATGATGGCGCCTTGTACTTCAAAGGCCGCCTAGTGGTGCCATGTAAGAAGGAAAACCTGAATATGACTCAAGAGGTTATGAAAGAAGCTCATGATACGCCTCTATGTATCCACCCTGGTAGTACAAAGATGTACCAAGACATCCGCCAGAGATTCTGGTGGTCTAACATGAAGCAAGACATTGCTCGTTATGTTGCTGAATGTGACGTTTGCCGTCGTATCAAAGCAGAACATCAAAGGCCTGCTGGAACTCTGCAACCTATATCTATTCCTGAATGGAAATGGGACCATGTCGAGATGGACTTCGTTACTGGATTTCCCAAATCGCAAAAGGGTAATGATGCTATTCTTGTCGTCATTGACCGACTTTCTAAGGTTGCACATTTTCTGGCGGTCAAAGAAACGATCACTGCTAGTCAGCTTGCAACTCTCTACATGTCCAGAATTGTTTCGCTTCACGGTATTCCACTGGTTATCAGTTCAGACCGTGGCAGCTTATTCACTTCAAGATTCTGGGCAAGTTTCCAAGAAGCTATGGGCACTCATCTGTCTTTCAGCACTGCTTTTCATCCTCAGTCACAAGGGCAAGTTGAACGTGTCAACCAAGTTCTCGAAGACATGCTTCGAGCTTGTGTTATTTCCTTCGGCAAGAAATGGGAGGAATCTCTTCCGTATGCTGAGTTCTCTTATAATAATAGCTATCAAGCTAGTCTGAAGATGGCCCCCTTCGAAGTGTTATATGGACGAAAGTGCCGAACCCCTCTGAACTGGTCAGAAACTGGGGAACGTCCACTCTTTGGTCCGGATATTATCCAACATGCCGAAGATCAAGTCCGCATTATTCGCGAGAATCTCAAGACTGCTCAGTCACGCCAAAAGAGTAATTATGACCGTCATCATAAAGACATGGTCTATCAACCTGGCGAAAAGGCCTATCTTCGAGTTACACCAATGAAGGGTGCTCACCGCTTCGGGATCAAGGGCAAGCTAGCTCCTCGCTATATTGGCCCATTCACTATTCTCGAGAGGCGTGGAAAAGTGGCATATCAACTGGAGCTTCCGCCGAACCTTTCTCAGGTTCACGATGTGTTCCATGTATCACAGCTCCGCCGCTGCTTCAAGGACCCAATCCGAGCAGTGGATCATGAAGTGCTCGAATTGCAACAGGACCTCTCCTATAAAGAGCATCCGGTCCGCATTCTCGACCAAGCTGAACGCCGCACCCGCCAGAAGGCGATCAAGTCCCTCAAAGTCCAGTGGTCGCACCATTCTGAAGATGAAGCCACTTGGGAACGTGAGGATCGCCTGCGTGATGAATACCCCGCACTGTTTCCTTCTACCTCCTAAATCTCGGGACGAGATTTCTTGTAGTGGAGGAGATTTGTAACGCCCGGGTAATTATGCTACAGTAATCCCCACTAATGTTGCCACGTCACCTCGGTTACTGTGGATAAACTCGCGTTAGTTCGAAACCGGTTCGAATTCAAAATCAAAACAAAAGCAAAGATAAAAGGTTTCAAAACAAAGACTAAAAATGTTCGGGGGTTGTCTAAAATAGCTAACCTAATTATGGTGGGGTGCACTAATTTTGGTAAAATGCTTTGGCATTTTAAGTAAACTAAAAACAGAAAAGAGAAATAATAAAAGAAAAAGGAAAGACAAAAAATGGGGGGGAAGGGAAAACCCCTGGCCCATTCCCCCTGGCCCATTCCCCCTCCCCACTTGGCCCCTCCCCCCC
>NC_041381.1:684557493-684621499 GCF_002162155.2 Triticum dicoccoides | reverse complement strand
CCACGCCGCCCCGGTGCTCCTGGTGCCCCGCTGCGGCAACCCCGCCGTGGCCACGGCCACGCCCCGCCCCGGGCAGGCTACGGGCGCCCGTCGCCCGCCTGCCCATTGGACCCGCACCCGTTTGGCCCTGGGCCAATGACATGGGGGCCCCACCCCCCTAAAAGGAACGGTTTTTATTAAAACAAAGATAAAAATAAAATAAAAATAAAAATAATGATAATGATAAAAATAATAATAAAATAAATAAATAAATAAATAAATAAAAATAGTAAATATGATTAATAAAAATAAAAATGGTTTATTAAAATTAATCATTAATTAATTAATTGATTAAGTAATTAATTAAGTTAATTAATCCTGATTAGATTAACATAATCACTAATTTATTTAACTAATCTATAATTAAACTAACAGAGAATGACAGGTGGGTCCCACTGGACCCACATGTCAGGTTGACCAAGTCAACTCTGTTGACTGCTGATGTCAGCATGACATCATGCTGACGTCATAAATCCATTTTCCGAATTAATTAAATAATTAAATAAATTCCAGAAATTAATAAAATCTTTAGAAAATCATATCTTTTAATCCGTAACTCGGATTAAAATATTTTCAACATGAAAGTTGCTCAGAACGATGGGACGAATTCGGATACGCAGTCCGTTCGTCCGCCACACCCCCCTAACATATCGAACCCGCAACTTTCCCCCTCCGGCTCCTCTGCCCGAAAACACGAAACACCGGGAATACTTTCCGGGATGATTCCCCCCTTAACCAGTACCACCTCATACCACGTTAGGGCACGCCTAGCATCGCTTCTTGACATGTCATGCATCGATATGCATCTGTTTACTTGGTATTCATTGTTTCTTCCCCCTCTTCTCTCTAGTAGACTACGAGACCGACGCTGCTGCTGCCCAGTTCGACTACGGAGTTGACGACCCCTCTCTCTTGCCAGAGCAACCAGGCAAGCCCCCCCCCCCTTGATCACCAGATATCGCCTATTCTACTCTCTATACTGCTTGCATTAGAGTAGTGTAGCCTGTTACTGCTTTCCGTTGGTCCTATTCTGATGCATAGCCTGACATTGTTGCTACATCTGTTGATACCTTACCTGCAATCCTAAATGCTTAGTATAGGATGCTAGTTTATCATCATTGGCCCTACATTCTTGTCAGTCTGCCTTGCTATACTATTGGGCCGTGATCACTCGGGAGGTGATCACGGGTATATACTATACATACATACATACTATACAGATGGTGACTAAAGTCGGGTCAGCTCGAAGAGTACCTGCGAGTGATTCACGGATTGGGGGCTGAAAGGACCTTTGTCCCGACGGCCCTCTGTGTGGATCTTTGTGGCGGAGCGACAAGGCAGGTTGAGACCACCTAGGAGACAGGTGGGCCTGGCCCTGTTCGGCGTTCGCGGACACTTAACACGCTTAACGAGATCTTGGTATTTGATCTGAGTCTGGCTACGAGCCTATACGCACTAACCATCTACGTGGGAGTAGTTATGGGTATCCCGACGTCGTGGTATCAGCCGAAGCACTTCAGACGTCAGCGACGGAGCGGCGCACGCCGAATTGGACTGGAACTCCACTAGGCTAGGTCTGCTTTCGGCCGCCCACGCAACGTGCAGGTGTGCTCAGGGCGATGGGCCCAGACCCCTGCGCGCTTAGGTTTAGACCGGCGTGCTGGCCTCTCTGTTTTGCCTAGGTGGGGCTGCGACGTGTTGATCTTCCGCGGCCGGGCATGACCCAGGAAAGTGTGTCCGGCCAAATGGGATCGAGCGTGTTGGGTTATGTGGTGCACCCCTGCAGGGAAGTTAATCTATTCGAATAGCCGTGATCTTCGGTAACAGGACGACTTGGAGTTGTACCTTGACCTTATGACAACTAGAACCGGATACTTAATAAAACACACCCTTCCAAGTGCCAGATACAACCGGTGGTCGCTCTACCTCAGGGTTATGAGGAGGGGATCGCCGGGTAGGATTATGCTATGAGATGTTACTTGGAGATGCTACTTGGAGGACTTCGACCTACCCTCTTCTGCCTGTTGCAAGACGAAGGTGACCAGAAGCGTAGTCTTCGATAAGACTAGCTATCCCCCTCTTATTCTGGCATTCTGCAGTTCAGTCCACTGATATGGCCCTTTACACATATACCCATGCATATGTAGTGTAGTTCCTTGCTTGCGAGTACTTTGGATGAGTACTCACGGTTGCTTTCTCCCCCCCTTTTCCCCTTTTCCTTCCTTTCTGGTTGTCGCAACCAGATGCTGGAGTCCAGGAGCCAGACGCCACCGTCGACGACGACCCCTACTACACCGGAGGTGCCTACTACTACGTGCTGCCCGCTGACGACGACCTGGAGTAGTTAGGAGGATCCCAGGCAGGAGGCCTGCGCCTCTTTCAATCTGTATGCCAGTTTGTGCTAGCCTTCTTAAGGCAATCTTGTTTAACTTATGTCTGTACTCAGATATTGTTGCTTCCGCTGACTCGTCTATGATCGAGCACTTGTATTCGAGCCCTCGAGGCCCCTGGCTTGTATTATGATGCTTGTATGACTTATTTATGTTTTAGAGTTGTGTTGTGATATCTTCCCGTGAGTCCCTGATCTTGATCGTACACATTTGCGTGCATGATTAGTGTACGATTGAATCGGGGGCGTCACAAAAAGCTGCCTTGCGGGAAATATAACTTCGTGCAAATCAAAGAAGAGAGTCTCCCACAAGCTTGGGGAGGCTTCTCCGATTACTTAATGCTTTGCCTGATCATCCACTTCAGAAAAATGAAATACTTGATATCTGTTATAATGTACTAACCGATGCTTCCATGGACTACTTGGATAGTTGTGTTGGTCGTGTTTTCAGGGAAAGAATAGTCAACCAAGCTGAATTACTATTGAACAATATGTTGACTAATGAAAATAATTGGACTCTTCCTGAGCCAATTCCTGAGGCAATCCCTGAGCCAATTGAGCCAACTCCTGAGCCTATTCCTAAACCCACTCCTAAGAAGAGAGGTGTTCTATTTGTCAGTCCTGAAGATATGCAAGAGGCAAAAAAATCAATGAAAGAAAAAGGTATTAAAGCTGAAGATGTTAAGAATTTACCTCCTATTGAAGAAATACATGGTCTTAATATATCGCCTATTGAAGAAACACATTGTCTTGATAACCCGACACAGGTAGTAAAGGTAAATTCTCTCTATAGATATGATAAAGTTGAAATTCCCTCTACTAAATTTCATAGCCCATGCTTAGATGATTTTGATGACTTTATGGCTAGACAAGAAAGTTTTAATGCTTATGTTGGTAGAGAACTAAATAATATTGCTTTCAAGATAGGACGCTTGAGTGATTATATGGCTAGAGTTAAAGGTGAACTTAAACTTATTAGCAAATATGCTTCTATGGTTACCACTCAAGCTGAACAAGTACTTAAAGCTCAAAGTGATTTGCTCGATGAATTAAATAATAAATATGACTTTGCTATTAGAGTGGCTACTAGAACTGGTAGAATGACTCAGGAACCTTTGTATCCTAAAGGCCACCCTAAGAGAATCGAGCAAGATTCTCAGAAAAATAATTTAGAGGCACCTAGTTCTTCTAAAAAGAAGAAAAAGAAAAACGATAGGACTTTGCATGCTTCTAGTGAACCTGTTGTAGACACACCTGAGAATCCCAATGATATTTCTATTTCTGATGCTGAAACACAATCAGGTGATGAGTACGAACCTAGTGATAATGTTAATGATAATGTTCATGTTGATGCTCAACCTAGCAATAATAATGAAGTAGAGGTTGAACCTGCTGTTGATCTTGATAACCCACAATCAAGGAATCAACATTATGATAAGAGAGATTTTGTTCCTAGGAAGCACGGTAGAGAAAGAGAACCATGGGTTCAGAAACCCATGCCCTTTCCTCCTAAACCATCCAAGACAAAGGATGATGAGGATTTTGAGCGCTTTGCTGAAATGATTAGACCTATCTTCTTACGTATGCACTTGACTGATATGCTTAAAGTAAATCCATATGCTAACTATATGAAGGATATTATTACAAATAAAAGAAAGATACCGGAAGCTGAAATTTCCACCATGCTTGCTAATTATACTTTTAAGGGTGGAATACCAAAGAAACTTGGAGATCCAAGGGTACCAACCATACCATGCTCCATTAAAACAAATTATGTTAAGACTGCTTTATGTGATCTTAGAGCCGGTGTTAGTGTTATGCCTCTCTCTTTATATCGTAGACTTGAATTGAATAAGTTGACACCTTCTGAAATATCTTTGCAAATGGCTGATAAATCAACTGCTATACCTGTCGGCATTTGTGAGGATGTGCCTATTGTGGTTGCAAATGTCATTATCTTAACGGACTTTGTTATTCTTGATATTCCCGAGGACGATAGTATGTAGATTATCCTTGGTAGACCCCTTTTGAATACTACAGGGGCTGTTATTGATTGCAACAAAGGCAATGTCACTTTTTATGTCAATGATAATGATCATACGGTACACTTTCCGAGGAAACAACCTCAAGTTTATAGCATCAATTCTATTGGAAAAGTTCCAACTATCATTATTGGAGGTTTTGAATTCCCTCTTCCTACTGTCAAGAAAAAGTATGATATTCTTATTGTTGGGGATGTTCATATCCCCGTTAAGGTAACTTAGTGTTATTCGAAATTTCTCCGGTTCTGTGTTATTCGGAATGAGTTTGTTAACAAGACTTGATCAACCTTGTTAGTGGATTCATTTTGATGATCATGAGATGGATGAAACTAGAAGGCACAACCTTCTGTACCCTCTTTTTACTTTCTGTTATTTAGAATAAATAAAGCAAAAATAGTATTATCTGTATGTTTTCTGAATTATCCGTGCGATAAAAAATATCCCGAAAATAAAAGTGCTTCAAATGCCCTGCAAATTTAGTATGATTTTTATGGAATATTTGAGGATTTTAGGCGCTGAAAACACTGCAGCAGGGGCAAGCACCAGGCCACGAGGGTGGAGGGCGCGCCCACACCCCCTGGGCACGCCCCCCCTGTCTCGTGGGCCCATGGTGGGCCCCCTCCACTTATTCCTGCACCCACACACTCCATCTTCTTCCCAAAAAATCCCCATCCAGCTCAAGCACGAGTTCTAGCTCATTTTGCTGCGATTTTCGATCTCCTTGCTCAAAACTCCATTCACAAAACTGCTTTGGGAGATTGTTGCTTGGTATGCGACTCCTCCATTGGTCCAATTAGTTTTTGTTCTAGTGCTTTATTCATTGCAAATTGTTGCTGCATAGGTGTCCCTGTTCTTGAGCGTGCATGTCCAATTTATGAGGTCCTAAGCAATTTTAATGCATGATATAGGCTCTAGGCACTTGTAAGAGTAGTGGCTACCAATCTTGTTAAGTTTTATTCACTTCTATTTTTAAGTTACTAAAATTTCAGAAATTTTTCAGAAAAGAAATATGTCTAGGAGAATGTATCAAGGTGGTTCTTCAATAAAGAAAGGACTCAGGCTTGCTATGCGTGAGCAAGACGATGAACTTCCGGGGGACGCAGAAGTGCGAGCTTGTGAGTGGCCATCAGACGATTTTATGGTCAATGCAGGCTTTAAGGATGAATTTGACGCATACGTGCGTAATGCCGATGTTGAGGACTTCTTACAAGATAAGTGTCCTCGGTACTATCAATTGACTGATTCATTTGTGAGAAGGTTTAAATATAAATGTTCACGTATTTCTCAGAGTGTCATGTTTGATATTTATGATAAATCTTATACCATGGACTTAGAGGAATTTACAACTGCTTGCAAACTTCCGCAGTGGGGCAATGTTAATGATCCCCACAAATCTGAATTTAGAGACTTTCTTGCTAGTATTACTGTGGGAGAATCTAGGGGATATATCATAAGCTACCATAGGGAGCATTCATTTCCCTGCTATACATTATTTTGCTCTCTTCATTGGTAGATGCATTAACGGTAAAGATGAAGCATGTCATATATGTGTCCCTGATCTTTGTGTCCTCAAGAGCGCTGTGTTAGGTTATAAAGATTACAACTTGGGGGCAATAGTTGCACGCAGGTTGCATAATAATGGTAGGGCTAGAGATTTATTTGGAGGAATTTATGCGACCCGTGTGG
Source organism: Triticum dicoccoides (assembly GCF_002162155.2). Lineage (NCBI taxonomy): Eukaryota > Viridiplantae > Streptophyta > Magnoliopsida > Poales > Poaceae > Triticum > Triticum dicoccoides. Next base: position 684,615,343 of record NC_041381.1, on the reverse strand, counting down.
CTAATATCTTGGTATAGCCCCACGAGAGGGGGATATGGTGTTGCCTCCTGCTTATTTAGATTATGATGCGATGGTCAAACATCATTTTCTTTTGAGGAATGAACAATTCCTTCAGTATCGACTAATCTTTGATAGACATAGCTCTGTCCATGTTACTCTCCCTGCTCCTTTCCTTTTTGATTACCAGGCAAAACGAAGATATGTTGTTACCAGGGAGGAGGCAGCTGAACACGAGGGGAGAGCGAAGGCGGCTCGCCAACATGTCGCAGTTCAGGAGGCATTTTCTGCTGCATCTCAGTACGACCCTAGCTACAACTACATATATCAGCCAAGCTACCCTTGGCCTTAGACCAACTTAGGCCAAAAGTCTAAGCTTGCGGGAGTATGTATTTCTCACCGACTTTACATTCATGTTCACACACTATTCTAGTTGTCGGTGCTCATACTCTTTCATTGTATTATTCATGCTAGTTTAATTTCTTTTTCTAGCTTTCTTCTTGTGTGTTTGATAAACCTTAAGAAAAACCAAAAAAATAGTTAGTTTAAATTCCATACTTGTAGTAGAAATTAAAATGAAAACCCAAAAAGATTTCTCGTTCTCCTTTTACTTGTTGGGAGCTTTCCCATGTAAATAGTTTTCTTTTCTTTTGTTTTCTTTTCTTTGGGGGTCGAGAGTAGAAGACCATATTGAAAATGTTTAGTGGCTCTCATATGCATGATTGTTTATTTAACTTAGAGGCCATATTACTTGTCTTCTCTCTTGAGTTGAATGCTTGCAGATTCCAGCTTAGTCCAATGCATGTGCACTATTATTATTATACACATCGTTCGGTCGTGCAAGTGAAAGGCAATAATGACGATATATGATGGACTGATTGAGATGAGAGAAACTGGTATGAACTCGACCTCACTTGTTTTTGTAAATATGATGAGTTCATCGTTCCTGATTCAGCTTATTATGAAGTAAACATATTTGCAATGACCTTTAGAAATTATAGTTGCTTGTGCCATGCTTGATTAGCTATGAGTTATAATGGTTTACCTCGCGTGCCAACATGCTATTAAAATGATTGTGGTGTGGTATGATGGGATAGTATCCTCCTTTGAATGAACTGAGTGACTCGACTTGGCACATGTTCACGCATGTAGTTGAAACAAATCAACATAGCCTTCATGATATTTATGTTCATGGTAGATTATATCCTACTCATGCTTGTACTCGGTGTGAATTAATTTTAATGCATGTTCATGACTGTTGTCTCTCTCTCAGTTGGTCGTTTCCCAGTATTTTGCTAGCCTTCACCCGTACTAAGCGGGAATACTGCTTGTGCATCCAAACTCCTTAAACCCCAAAGGTGTTCCATATGAGTCCACCATACCTTCCTATATGTGGTATCTACCTGCCATTCCAAGTAAATTTGTATGTGCCAAACTCCAAACCTTCAAATGAAATTCTGTTTTGTACGCTCGAGCAGCTCATGTTTCAACTAGGGTTGCCTGTATCTTCCATGCTAGGTGTGTTATTCTCAAGAGGAGTGGACACCGCTCCTCATTCACGAGAAGCGGCCGGTAACCGGGATGCCCAGTCCCATGATCCAAAAATATCAAAGCAAATCAATATAATTAAACAAAAGTCCCCCAGGGTTGTTGTTAGTTGGAGGTACTCGTTGTTTCGAGCAAGCCATGGATTGATGCTTGTTGGTGGTGGGGGAGTATAAACTTTTACCATTCTGTTTGGGAACCGCCTATAATGCATGTAGTATGGAAGATATCGCCATCTCATAGTTGTTGCGTTGACAGTGAAAGTATGCTGCTCAAAATGTTATTTATCTCTATTTTAAAATCGAGCTCTGGCACCTCTACAAATCCCTGCTTCCCTCTACGAAGGGCCTATCTATTTACTTTTATGTTGAGTCATCATCCTCTTATTAAAAAGCACCCGCTGGAGAGCACACTGTCATTTGCATTCATTACTATTGGTTTATATTGGGTATGACTTGACTAGATCTCTTTTACCATGAATTACAATGTTTAGTCAGTCCTTCATCTTTAAAGGTGCTCTGCATTTATGTTTTGCGGTCTCAGAAAGGGCTAGCGAGATACCATTTTGTTCTATCATACTATGATTGTTTTGAGAAAGTGTTGTCATCCGAGTTTTATTATTATGGCTCGCTAGCTGATTATGCCATTGATATGAGTAATTGTGAGACCTGAGTGTTATTGTGAGTATGGTTAGTTCATAATACTTGTTGAAAACTTGAATGTTAACTTTACATATTTACAACAACAAGAGCAAACAGAGTTTGTAAAAGTTTTTCATTATTACTTTCAGTTTATCAACTGAATTGCTTGAGGACAAGCAAAGGTTTAAGCTTGGGGGAGTTTATACGTCTCCAACATATCTACTTTTCCAAACACATTTTCCCTTGTTTTGGACTCTAATTTGCATGCTTTGAATGAAACTAACCCGAACTGACGCTGTATTCAGCAGAACTGCCATGGTGTTGTTTATTGTGCAAAAAACAAAAGTTCTCGGAATGACCTGAAAATCCACAGAGATAAGTTTTGGAAAATATAAAAAATACTGGCGAAAGAATCAAGGCCAGGGGTGTTGGGAAAATTTTCCTACGTGTCACCAAGATCTATCTATGGAGAAACCAGCAACGAGGGGAAGGAGAGTGCATCTACATACCCTTGTAGATCGCTAAGCGGAAGCATTCAAGAGAACGGGGTTGAAGGAGTCGTACTCGTCGTGATCCAAATCACCGGAGATCCTAGTGCCGAACGGACGGCACCTCCGCGTTCAACACAGGTATAGCCTGGTGACGTCTCACATGCCTTGATCCAGCAAGGAGAGAGGGAGAGGTTGAGGAAGACTCCATCCAGCAGCAGCACAACGGCATGGTGGTGGTGGAGGAGCATGGTGATCCAGCAGGGCTTCGCCAAGCACCGCGAGATATGAGGAGAAAGAGAGGTAGGGCTGCGCCAACAGGAGAAGAACTTCGTGCGTTGGGCTGCACCTTTGCCTCCACTATATATAGGGGGAGAGGGGGCTGCGCCCCCACCTAGTTTTCCACCCCCTAGGGGCGGCGGCCAGCCCTAGATCCCATCTAGGGGGGCGGCCAAGGGGGGGAGAGGGGGAAACTTGCCCCCCAAGAAAGGTGGGGCGCCCCCTCCCCAAACCCTAGGCGCCTTGGGCCCTTGTGGGGGGGGCGCACCAGCCCACCTGGGGATGGTCCCCTCCCACACTTGGACCATGCTGCCCTCCGGGGATGGTGGCCCCACATGGGTGACCCCCGGGACCCTCCCGGTGGTACCGGTACGTTATCGATAAAACCCAAAACTTTTCCGGTGACCAAAACAGGACTTCCCATATATAAATCTTTACCTCCGGACCATTCCGGAACTCCTCGTGACGTCCGGGTTCTCATCCCGGACTCCGAACAACATTCAGTAACCACATACAAACTTCCTTTATAACCCTAGCATCATCGAACCTTAAGGTGTAGACCCTACGTGTTCGAGAACCATGCAGACATGACCGAGACGTTCTCCGGTCAATAACCAACAGTGGGATCTGGATAGTGGCTCCCACATGTTCCACGATGATCTCATCGGATGAACCACGATGTCAAGGAGTCTATCGATCCCGTATACAATTCCCTTTGTCTAGCGGTATTGTACTTGCCCGAGATTCGTTCATCGGTATACCGATACCTTGTTCAATCTCGTTACCGGCAAGTCTCTTTACTCCTTCTGTAACACATCATCCTGTGATCAACCCCTTGGTCACAATTGTGCACATTATGATGATGTCCTACCAAGTGGGCCCAGAGATACCTCTCCGTCACACGGAGTGACAAATCCCAGTCTCGATTCGTGCCAACCCAACAGGCACTTTCGGAGATACCTGTAGTGCACCTTTATAGACACCCAGTTACATTGTGACGTTTGGTACACCCAAAGCATTCCTACGGTATCCGGGAGTTGCACAATCTCATGGTCTAAGGAAAAGATACTTGACATTAGAAAAGCTTTAGCATACGAACTACACGATCTCTGTGCTAGGCTTAGGATTGGGTCTTGTCCATCACATCATTCTCCTAATGATGTGATCCCGTCATCAATGGCATCCAATGTCCATGGTCAGGAAACTGTAACCATCTATTGATCAACGAGCCAGTCAACTAGAGGCTTACTAGGGACATGGTGTTGTCTATGTATCCACACATGTATCTGAGTTTCCTATCAATACAATTATAGCATGGATAATAAACGATTATCATGAACAAGGAAATATAATAATAACTAATTTATTATTGCCTCTAGGGCATATTTCCAACAGTCTCCCACTTGCACTAGAGTCAATAATCTAGTTCACATCGCCCTATGATTAACACTCACAGGTCACATCACCATGTGACCAACATCCAAAGAGTTTACTAGTGTCGCTAAACTAGTTCACATCATCATGTGATTAAGACTCAATGAGTTCTTGGGTTTGATCATGTTTTGCTTGTGAGAGATGTTTTTGTCAATGGGTCTGCAACATTCAGATCCGTATGTACTTCGCAAATCTCTAGGTCATATTGTAAATGTTGCTTCCACGCTCCACTTGGAGCTATTCCAAATGGTTGCTCCACTATACGTATCCGGTTTGCTACTCAGAGTCATTAGGATAGGTGTTAAAGCTTTCATCGACGTAACCCTTTACGCCGAACTCTTTATCACCTCCATAATCGAGAAACATGTCCTTATTTACTCCAAGGACAATTTTGACCGCTGTCCAATGATGCATTCCTGGATCATTCTTGTACCCCTTGACTGACTCATGGCGAGGCACACTTCCGGTGCGGTACACATCATAGCATACTATAGAGCCTACGTCTGAAGCATAGGGGACGACCTTCGTCCTTTCTCTCTCTTCTGCCGTGGTCGAGCTTTAAGTCTTAACTTCATACCTTACAACTCAGGCAAGAACTCCTTCTTTGACTGATCCATCTTGAACACCTTCAAGATCATGTCAAGATATATGCTCATTCGAAAGTACCATTAAGCGGTTTTTGATCTATCCTCATAGATCTTGATGCTCAATGTTCAAGTAGCTTAATCCAGGTTTTCTATTGAAAAACACCTTTCAAATAACCCTATATGCTTTCCAGAAATTCTACATCATTTCTGATCAACAATATGTCAACAACATATACTCATCAGAAATTCTATAGTGCTCCCACTCACTTCTTTGGAAACACAAGTTTCTCGTAAACTTTGTATAAACCCAAAATCTTTGATCATCTTACCAAAGTGTATATTCCAAACTCCGAGATGCTTACTCCAGTCCATGGAAGGATCGATGGAGCTAGCATACCTTTTAGCATCCTTAGGATCGACAAAACCTTTCTGATTGTATCACATACAACCTTTCCTTACGAAGACTGGTAAGGAAACTCGTTTTGACATCCATCTGCCAGATTTCATAAATGCAGCTAATGCTAACATGATTCAGACAGACTTAAGCATCGCTACAGATGAGAAAATCTCATCATAGTCAACTCCTTGAACTTGTGAAAAACTCTTCGCCACAAGTCGAGCTTCATAGACGGTGACATTACCGTCCATGTCCGTCTTCTTCTTAAAGATCCATTTATCTCAATGGCTTGCCGATCATTGGGCAAGTCCACCAAAGTCCATGCTTTGTTCTGATACATGGATCCTATCTCGGATTTCATGGCTTCTAACCATTTGTCGGAATTTGGGCCCACTATCACTTCTCCATAGCTCGTAGGTTCATTGTGGTCTAGCAACATGACCTTCAAGACAGGATCACCGTACCACTATAAAGCACTACGCGTCCTTGTCGTCCTACGAGGTTCGGTAGTGACTTGATCCAAAACTTCATGATCACTATCATAAGCTTCTACTTCAATTGGTGTAGGCGCCACAGGAACAACTTCCTGTGCCCTGCTACACACTTGTTGAAGTGACGGTTCAATAACCTCATCAAGTCTCCACCATCCTCCCACTCAATTATTCGAGACAAACTTTTCCTCGAGAAAGGACCCGATTCAAGAAACAATCCCTATTGCTTTCGGATATGAATTAGGAGGTATACCCAACTGTTTTGGGTGTCCTATGAAGATGCATTTTATCCACTTTGGGTTCGAGCTTATCAACCTGAAACTTTTTCACATAAGCGTCGCAGCCCCAAACTTTTAAGAAATGACAACTTAGGTTTCTCCAAACCATAATTCAAACGATGTCGTCTCAACGGAATTACGTGGTGCCCTATTAAAGTGAGTGCGGTTGTCTCTAATGCCTAACCCATGAATGATAGTGGTAATTTGATAAGAGACATCATGGTACGCATCATATCGAATAGGGTGCAACTATGATGTCCGGACATACCATCATACTATGGTGTTCCAGGCGGTATTAATTGTGAAACAATTTCCACAATGTCTTAATTGCGTGCCAAAGCTCGTGACTCAGATGCTCATCTCTATGATCATATCACAGACATTTTATCCTCTTGTCACAATGATCTTCAACTTCACTCTGAAATTACTTGAACCATTCAATAATTCAGACTTGTGTTTCATCAAGTAAATATACTCAACATCTACTCGAATCATCTGTGAAGAACATAACGATATTCACTGCATGCCTCAGCACTCATTGGACTGCACACATCAAAATGTGTTACTTCCAACAAGTTGCTATCTTGTTCCATCTTACTAAAAACGAGGCTTTTTCAGTCATCTTGCCCATGTGGTATGATTTGCATATCTCAAGTGATTCAAAATCAAGTGAGTCCAAACGATCCATCTGCATGGAGTTTCTTCATGCGTATACACCAATGGACATGGTTCGCATGTCTCAAACTTTTCAAAAAACAAGTGAGTCCAAAGATCCATCAACATGGAGCTTCTTCATGCGTTTTATACCAATATGACTTACATGGCAGTGCCACAAGTAAGTGGTACTATCATTACTATCTTATAACTTTTGGCATGAAAATGTGTATCACTACGATCGAGATTCAATAAACCATTCCTTTAGGTGCAAGACCATTGAAGGTATTATTCAAATAAATAGAGTAACCATTATTCTCCTTAAATGAATAACCGTATTGCGATAGACATAATCCAATCATGTCTATGCTCAACGCAAACACCAAATGACAATTATTCAGGTTTAATACTAATCTTGATGGTAGAGGGAGCGTGCGATGTTTGATCACATCAAACTTGGAAACACTTCCAACACATATCGTCATCTCACCTTTAGCTAGTCTCCGTTTATTTCGTAGCTCTTTTATTTCGAGTTACTAACACTTAGCAACCGAACCGGTATCTTAATACCCTGGTGCTACTAGGAGTACTAGTAAAGTACACATTAACATAATGTATATCCAATAAACTTCTATCGACCTTGCCAGCCTTCTCATCTACCAAGTATCTAGGGTAATTTTGCTCCAGTGGTTGTTCCCCTTATTACAGAAGCACTTAGTATCGGGTTTGGGTTCAACCTTGGGTTTCTTCACTAGAGCAGCAGCTGATTTGCCGTTTCATGAAGTATCCCTTCTTGCCCTTGCGCTTCTTGAAACTAGTGGTTTCACCAACCATCAACAATTGATGCTCCTTCTTGATTTCTACTTTCGCGGTGTCAAACATCGCGAATACCTCAAGGATCATCATATCTATCCCTGATATGTTATAGTTCACCTTGAAGCTCTAGCTGCTTGGTGGCAATGACTTTGGAGAAACATCACTATCTCATCTGGAAGATCAACTCCCACTCGATTCAAGTGATTGTTGCACTCAGACAATCTAAGCACAAGCTCAACGATTGAGCTTTTCTCCCTTAGTTTGTAGGCTAAGAGAATCTCAATTTCAGCCCTCGAAACATCTCATATGTTCCGTGATGTTTAGAAAACGTCTTTGGTGCCTCAACTCTAAACCGTTTAACTGAACTATCATGTAGTTATCAAAACGTGTATGTTCGATGTTTGCAACATCCACAGACGACGTTTGGGGATCTGCACACTGAGCGGTGCATTAAGGACATAAGCTTTCTGCTGATCGCATAATCACTACTGTCAACTTTCAACTATATTTTCTCTAGGAACATATCTAAAACAGTAGAACTAAAGCGCGAGCTTACGACATAATTTGCAAGAATCTTTTGACTATGTTCAGGATAATTTAAGTTCATCTTATGAACTCCCACTCAGATAGGCATCCCTCTAGTCATCTAAGTGATTACATGATCCAAGTCAACTAGGCTGTGTCCGATCATCACGTGAGACGGACTACTCATCATCGGTGAACATCTTCATGTTGATCGTATCTACTATACGACTCATGCTCGACCTTTCGGTCTCTTGTGTTCCGAGGCCATGTCTGTACATGCTAGGCTCGTCAAGTCAACCTAAGTGTTTCGCGTGTGTAAATCTGGCTTACACCCGTTGTATGTGAACGTAAGAGTCTATCACACCCGATCATCACGTGGTGCTTCGAAACGTCGAACTTTCGCAACGGTGCACAGTTAGGGGGAACACCTTCTTGAAATTTTAATGAGGGATCATCTTATTTACTACCGTCATTCTAAGCAAATAAGATGCATAAACATGATAAACATCACATGCAATCAAATAGTGACATGATATGGCCAATATCATTTTGCTCCTTTTGATCCCCATCTTCGGGGCTCCATGATCATCATCGTCACCGGCATGACACCATGATCTCCATCATCATGATCTCCATCATCGTGTCTTCATGAAGTTGTCTCACCAACTATTACTTCTACTACTATGGCTACCGGTTAGCAATAAAGTAAAGTAATTACATGGCGTTGTTTAATGACACGCAGGTCATACAATAAATTAAGACAACTCCTATGGCTCCTGCCGGTTGTCATACTCATCGACATGCAAGTCGTGATTCCTATTACAAGAACATGATCAATCTCATACATCACATATCATTCATCACATTCTTCTTGGCCATATCACATCACATAGCATACCCTGCAAAAACAAGTTAGACGTCCTCTAATTGTTGTTTGCATGTTTTACGTGGCTGCTATGGGTTTCTAGCAAGAACATTTCTTACCTACGCAAAACCACAACGTGATATGCCAATTGCTATTTACCCTTCATAAGGACCCTTTTCATCGAATCCGTTCCGACTAGACTGGCACCCGCTAGCCACCTTATGCACCAAGTGCATGTCAGTCGGTGGAACCTGTCTCACGTAAGAGTACGTGTAAGGTCAGTCCGGGCCGCTTCATCCCACAATAGCGTCGAAACAAGATTGGACTAGTAACGGTAAGCATATTGAACAAAATCAATGCCCACAACTACTTTGTGTTCTACTCGTGCAAAGAATCTACGAATAGACCTAGCTCATGATGCCACTGTTGGGGAACGTAGCAGAAATTCAAAATTTTCCTACGTGTCACTAAGATCTATCTATGGAGAAACCAGAAACGAGGGGAAGGAGAGTGCATCTACATACCCTTGTAGATCGTTAAGCGGAAGCGTTCAAGAGAATGGGGTTGAAGGAGTCGTACTCGTCGTGATCCAAATCACCGGAGGTCCTAGTGCCGAACGGACGGCACCTCCGCGTTGAACACACGTACAGCCCGGTGACATCTCCCATGCCTTGATCCAGCAAGGAGAGAGGGAGAGGTTGAGGAAGACTCCATCCAGTAGCAGCACAATGGCGTGGTCGTGGTGGAGGAGCGAGGTGATCCAGCAGGGCTTCGCCAAGCACCGCGAGATATGAGGAGAAAGAGAGGTAGGGCTGCACCAACAGGAGAAGAAATTCATGTGTTGGGCTGCACCTTTGCCTCCACTATATATAGGGGGAGAGGGGGCTGCGCCCCCACCTAGGTTTCCACCCCCTAGGGGCGGCGGCCAACCCTAGATCCCATCTAGGGGGCGGCCAAGGGGGGAGAGGGGGAAACTTGCCCTCCAAGCAAGGTGGGGCGCCCCCTCCCCAAACCCTAGGCGCCTTGGGCCCTTGTGGGGGGGGGCGCACCAGCCCACCTGGGGCTGGTCCCCTCCCACACTTGGCCCATGCTGCCCTCCGGGAATGGTGGCCCCACATGGTGGACCCCCGGGACCGTCCCGGTGGTCCCGGTACGTTACCGATAAAACCCGAAACTTTTCCGGTGACCAAAACAGGACTTCCCATATATAAATCTTTACCTCCGGACCATTCCGGAACTCCTCGTGACATCCGCGATCTCATCCCGGACTCCGAACAACATTCGATAACCACATACAAACTTCCTTTATAACCCTAGCGTCATCGAACCTTAAGTGTGTAGACCCTACGGGTTTGGGAACCATGCAGACATGACCGAGACGTTTTCCGGTCAATAACCAACAGCGGGATCTGGATACCCGTGTTGGCTCCCACATGTTCCATGATGATCTCATCGGATGAACCACGATGTCAAGGACTCAATCGATCGCGTATACAATTCCCTTTGTCTAGCGGTATTGTACTTGCCCGAGATTCGATCGTCGGTATACCGATACCTTGTTCAATCTCGTTACCGGCAAGTCTCTTTACTCGTTCCGTAACACATCATCCCGTGATCAACCCCTTGGTCACATTGTGCACATTATGATGATGTCCTACCGAGTGGGCCCAGAGGTACCTCTCCGTCACACGGAGTGACAAATCCCAGTCTCGATTCGTGCCAACCCAACAGGCACTTTCGGAGATACCTGTAGTGCACCTTTATAGCCACCCAGTTACGTTGTGACGTTTGGTACACCCAAAGCAATCCTACGGTATCCGGGAGTTGCACAATCTCATGGTCTAAGGAAAAGATTCTTGACATTAGAAAAGCTTTAGCATACGAACTACATGATCTCTGTGCTAGGCTTAGGATTGGGTCTTGTCCATCACATCATTCTCCTAATGATGTGATCCCGTCATCAATGACATCCAATGTCCATGGTCAGGAAACTGTAACCATCTATTGATCAACGTGCTAGTCAACTAGAGGCTTACTAGGGACATGGTGTTGTCTATGTATCCACACATGTATCTGAGTTTCCTATCAATACAATTATAGCATGGATAATAAACGATTATCATGAACAAGGAAATATAATAATAACTAATTTATTATTGCTTCTAGGGCATATTTCCAACAAGGGGGCCCACTATAAGTGCATCTAGTTCCCCTTAGTGATTTTGGTGTATTGAAGACTTATAGGTTGAGGGTATGATGCGTTTGTGAGTGTACATAGGTCTATAAGTCTATGAGGAGTTTGATATTTACAGAGAAAGTCGACCCCTAAAAATGAAGTTCTTCAACTCAAGACTTTGTATTTCTGAAGACTTTGAAAGTGAAGAAATTGGTGTGACCTTGAAGACTTGGTACTCATTCGAGGAACATTAAGCGTGAAGACTCTTGTTTTTATAGTTTCATTTTCTCTTTCTTGAGTCATAGGAAACACCGTACTATTAAAAGGGGTCAAGGAAATACTAAGGAAAAATTTCCATGTGATGCTCAACTGAAAATCCTACACCTACCAATCCCTTCGAGTGAAGCCATTGGAAATCCCGCACAGTTCAGTCATATTCTTCAGTGACAGAGACGAAGTTCTTCTAGTCTCTGAGGAAATTGTTCTTACTAAGGAGTTAGGAATTCGCCAGTGCGGATTGCCTACAAAGTGAGGAACATGATAGCCCTGAGGTATTTGAGAGTCAAATATTCCGACCGTTGTTGTGTTACGCGTCAGCTGTCCCAAAATATCTACCCACCTAACGGTCATATCAGACAAGGGCATTTATGTCTTATCATGTCGGGTTGCTCCCTAGGCTATAAATAGCCGCCCCCTACAACCACTAGCTGGTTGGCTGCTCTGAGAGAAATTGACACTTGTCAATTGAGAGCAACCCATCCTCCGAGGACTTTGAGCAAAAATCATCAAGTGAGGAAAACCCAAACCCAAACCTACAAACCCCCAAGTGATTGAGCATCACTGAAGAGATTGATCCTGCGTGGATCCGACGCTTGTTTCCTTTGAAGATTGTGCTTCCAGACGGTTAGGCGTCAAGGTCTAGAGTATCCAAGAGGAATCGTGGATCGCCGAGTGACCAAGTTTGTGAAGGTCCGGAAGTCACCTGAAGACTTACCACGAGTGATTGGGCGAGGTTTGTGTGACCTTAGCTCAAGGAGAATACGATGAGGCCTGTGTGTCCGAGACTGGGTGTAACACCCACGATGCGGCTATATCTCCCACGTGTCGAAGCACGACTTATAGGCATAACCGCATTGTGGTTTTGTCGCAAGAAGGGTCATCTTCACACAATCCCATGTAATGAACAAGAATGGGATAAAGAGTTGGCTTACAATCGCCACTTCACACAATGAACATATAATTCATACATCATTTAGAATACACACATAGTCCGACTATGGACTAAGCCAAAAGAAAAGAAGATAACCCAACTGCTAGATCCCCGATCGTCCCAAATGTGCTCCACTATTGATCAACATGAAACGAAACATAGCAACGACCAAGATCTTCGTCGAACTCCCGCTTGAGTTCGGTAGCATCGCCTGCACTAGTAACATCGGCACCTGCAACTGTTGCGATAGTATCTGGTGAGTCACGAGGACTCAGCAATCTCAAAACCCGCGAGATCAAGACTATTTAAGCTTATGGGTAGGAAGTGGTAATGAGGTGGGGTTGCAGCAAGCACGAAGCAAATATGGTGGCTAACATACGCAAATAAGAGCGAGAAGAGAAGCAACAAAACGGTCGAGAATCTAGAAGTGATCAAGAAGTGATCCTGAAACTACTTACGCACAATCATAACACAAAGACCATGTTCACTTCCCGGACTCCGCCGAAAAGAGACCATCACGGCTACACACGCGGTTGATGCATTTTAATTAAGTCAAGTGTCAAGTTCTCTACAACCGGATATTAACAAATTCCCATCTGCCACATAACCGCGGGCACGGCTCTTGAAAGTTTATACCCTACAGGGGTGTCCCAACTTAGCCCATCACAAGCTCTCACGGTCAACAAAGGATATTCCTTCTCCCGGGAAGACCTGATCAGTCTCAGAATCCCGGTTTACAAGACATTTCAACAATGGTAAAACAAGACCAGCAAAGCCGCCTGAATGTGCCGACAAATCCTGATAGGAGCTGCACATATCTCGTTCTCAGGGCACACCGGATTGTCCAAACTTCCGGTAGGCCAGCCCAGAGTTTCCCCTGGTGGCCACCGGCGGCTAACAAGTTGGACCAACACTCACAACGAGCACTGGCCCGGGGGGGTATATAAAGATGACCCTTGAGTCTGCAGAACCCAAGGGAAAAAGGCTTAGGTGGCAAATGTTAAAACCAAGGTTGGGCCTTGCTGGAGGAGTTTTATTCAAAGTGAACTGTCAAGGGGGTCCCATAAATCACCCAACCGCGTTAGGAACGCAAAATCTGGGAACATAATACCGATATGACGGAAACTAGGGCGGCAAGAGTGGAACAAAACACCAGGCATAAGGCTGGGCCTTCCACCCTTTACCAAGTATATAGATGCATTAATTAAATAAGAGATATTGTGATATCCCAACATAATCCGGATCCAACATGGAGAAATCTTCAACTTCACCTGCAACTAAGAACGCTATAAGAGGGGCTGAGCAAAGCGGTAACATAGCCAAGCAACAGTTTGCTAGGAAGGGTGAAAACGTTAGAGGCTGGCATGGCAATTTGGGAGGCTTGGTAAACAAGTGATAGGTAGCGCAGCGTGGCGATAGAACGAAGCAACTAGCAAGCAAAGATAGAAGTGATATCGAGGGAATTGGTCATCTTGCCTGAAATTCCGCTAGGAAGAAGAGCGAGTCCATGAAGAAGACAAACGAACGTAGTCGAACGAATCCTCACAACTCCGGAACAAAAACGAAGCTACCGAGAGAAGCAAACCGGAAAGAAGCAAACAACATGGTAAACAAACATCACATAAACATGGCATGATGCACAATCAAGTATGATGCACGTCCGGTTAATGAGGCATGGCATGGCAAAGTGCAACAAACAATACTACAAGTTAAGTGGAGCTCAATATGCAACGAGTTGCATATTGACAAAACACCACATTGACATATTTAGTTTAATCTCGTTTAAGCTACCAAACAATATTAAATGTTGTTAAACATGGCAAGAGGTGAAGCATAATTAAACTACCTATCTAGGCAAGTTCAAATGACGCCGGAACAACAAACAGCAATTTCGGAAAATCCTCATGTCATTTAGCAATTTTTAAGCAAACAACAATTTTAAGCATTTAAATGTTGATACATGATGCGGATTGACATATGCAAGTTTTATGCAATTTTATGAAAATGTTGACATGAGCATGTTATGAAGCATTTGGTCACCATGACGGACGAAAGGGGTGCCACAGCAACGACAATGGAAATGGTGCCACGGCGACATTCCGATGATCCGACAACTCGTCGAGATGTCGGTGCAAAAGAAAGTGTGGATGTGCATAACATGCAAAAGATGGTGGGATGATCCCGGCAACCGGGTTCCCACGGGTCGACGGCATGGCAAACAAGGAGGAACATGCAATGACAATTCCATCACGGTGCAAACTCGAGCATCTCATGCAACACACAAGCATTCGTTCACGGGTGATCATCTCGGGATTATACCTTTGAAGCGTGCATTTTGGGACGGAACGAGTTCGATGTGGTGTAGATGGAAGTAGCAGTACACGGGCCATAGTGGAAGTAGTCGTTCTCGCGACGGTAGTGGAAGTAGTGGTACATGGCGACGGTAGTGGAAGTAGTGGTATTATCGGTCCTCGGCGACGGTAGTGGAAGTAGTGGTATACGTTTTCGTAGCTGTCTGGGGTCATCGGTAGAGGTACTTGGTGTCCGGTGCGGTACTTGGCGAATCCAAGATGTAGAGGTACACTTGTTGCAGCGGAACTTGACGAAATCCATCTGGAGGTAGCCATCCGTGGTCGTACTCATGTTAACGTGCAACACGATGGTCTTGATGGATCGTAGTCGAACTTGGCGGTTCGTATGGTCACCGTAGATGAACTTGGCGATAGTGATTCTTGTGCTCATGAAACGGCAAGGGGACACAGAATGCAGAGGCCGGAGATGGCAGAACGGCAGCAGGCAGATAGAGGGCCGATGAGAGGATGCAGGCGAGGTGGCTGTCCATGGCAGCATCGGGCAGGGCTCGAGCTCGGACTCGAGGCAGATGGCAACCGTGAACCGTGGAGGTGCGACAACACAGGCCGAAGGGAAGGTCAATCGGGAACGGTGGCGTCGGACAGGAGGTCGGGCTACGAGGCGGGAGGTTGCTGGCGCGCGGTGCATGGTGGTGGTGGTGATGGACGCGGGCCGGTTCTATCTGGCATCTAGGGTCGGGGATGAAGCCGGAGACGTGAGGACGAGTCGGGTCGACGGGGAGGCCGCCGGCAATGGCTCCGATGGCCGGCATGGTTGGGGGAGGAGGCGAACGAGCGCGGGGATCGGCAGCAAGGTGATTGGAGGGGTCACCGGCATGGCGGAGCTCTACAGCAGGAGAAGCATAGGAAGGTGCAGCAAGAGGGCTCTGCTCCTCTCTTTCCCTGCAAGTGGCAGCGCCAGGAGGAGAACGAAGGGAGAGAGCTAGGGATCAGGGTGCTGGGTGCGGGTGATGCGTGTATCCTGGTGTGGTGTTGGAGGGAGGAGGCAGGGGATCGAGGACGATCCCGATCGGGACGAGTGGCTGGCGGCGGAGGGGGGGAACGAGAGGAGGGATCGAGCAGATGCTCGCTAGGGTTAGATAGGGGGCGAACGGGCCTAGGCTTTAGCAAAAGAAGTGGGCCGGGGAGAAGGAAGGAAGAGGCCGACCCTGTTGGAGATTGTTGAACTTATCTCCACTGTTCAGAAAAGAAAAAGATGGAGAGGAAGAGGAAGATAAAAGAAAATATTTGAGGGTCCAAATATTTTCTAATTGAGCTAAAAATTAACAAGTAGCCACTTGGCATATTGCCAAAGTGCCACAACTTGAAATGGTCCATGCGGAGAAAAGATCATGGATGCAAAATAGTTTAGAAACGAGAGGGATTTATAATGCAAGTTTGTTGCGGCGGCTTCCAAATAAATGGAATATTTTATTATAGCTCCCTAATATTGGGAGGATATGTTATAAAGAGAAATCACCATTGTGAATATCCCTCGCTTTAAATAGACCGAAGATACGTACGATTTTATTTAGATGGGTTTTTAAAAAGTGGTTGCATGATGACATGATGCAATGCAAAAGATGCAACAAACAAAACAAATCACACGACGAATCTCAGAATACAAGGAAGGCATTTGAAGCGTCGGTCTCGGGGTGTTACATTGGGTGTCCTCGAGTTTAAATACTCAGCCACTCCAACCAGATGTACAACTGAGACAGCAGTTGGAACTGGTGTATGAAATCATTGTCTTCACCGAGCTTACTGGTTCTATTTCCTCAACTCTTTAATTTCCTCATCTCTGTTGTTGTGTGCTTGTTTTTATCTGTTTGAAGACTTTGATTGAAGACTTTCTCAATTTCCTCAGTTCAATTTCTTCAGTCTGTCCGTCTTCATCTTGTGTTATCCTGTGTTTACGCTTTCTGTACTCTATGCTTGTCCTCATTTCATCATGATGACTATGCGTGTGTTCTGCTATGTTTACTTTTGAATACTTGTTCCGCTGCAAGTAGTTCTTCATTTAGGAATTTCCTCACCAGCAAATTCCTCAGTGAAGAATTCATAAAAATCGCCTATTCACCCCCCCCCCCCTCTAGTCGATATAACGCACTTTCAATTGGTATCAGAGCAAGGTACTCCCTTGTTTTGTGTGATTTTGGTTTAACCGCCTGGAGTTTCAGTTATGTCGACCGCAGGTATGATCAAGGTCTTTGCTGGGTGTCCTACCTTCGATGGAACGGACTACCCCTACTGGAAGGGGAAAATTTTGTTTTTGCCACTCTAGATTTTGCCAATTTTCCTTATGCCACTCTAGATTTTGACATTTCAATTTTGCCACTCTTAGTTTTTGACAATTATAAAAATTGCCATCCCCGTGGCAAAAGCAAAATTTTCAGAGTGGCAATTGTGATACATTTCAAAAGCTAAGAGTGGCAAAAATGAAATAAAATTATTCTGCTTTTGCAATGGAACGGCAATTGTGACAATTGTCAAAAGCTAAGCGTGGCAAAAGTGAAATGTCAAAATCTAAAGTGGCATAAGGAAAATTGGCAAAATCTAGAGTGGCAAAAACAAAATTTTCCCTACTGGAAGAATAAGATGCGAATGCATCTTGAGGCAATTGATAACGATCTCTGGTATGTTGTGGAAAATGGTGTTCCCTCAGTCACACCTTCCCTGAATGTTGCTGATGTGAAGAGATTCAAGCAACTCGATTCTCAAGCGAAGAATATCATATGTGGCCATCTGAGCAAGAGGCAATATGGTAAAGTGAGTGCTTTGGAAACTGCTAAGCTTATCTGGGATAGGCTCTCCAAAGTAAATGAAGGAGTCTCAACTCAACATGACTCTCGTGTCGATGTTCTTCGCAATCTCTTCAACCGCTTCAAAAGACTCGACATTGAAAATGTTCAGCAAACCTTCGATCGCCTCACTGGTATCTCAAATGAGCTTCAAGCGCTTGGCGCCACTGATATCACCGAACATGAGGTGGTGAAGAAATTGCTGAGATCGCTCGATATATATAGGCAAAATCCATCCTACCACCCGGTGGTAGTTACCCCACATGTCTAATATACTACCATGTGGCACTACATATACTATTGTATTATTTTAAATATGTTCATATACTATATCTAAGATATTTTAAAACAAGTTACATGAAAAAATTGCATATGAGCCCATAGTTTTTGTTATATTTGTGAAATACGTACATATTTGTACGTAAAAAAAAGCATACTCAAAAAATGGTACATACTACCTAAAAATTAGTATATATAGTACCTAATCATTGTTATATACTACATACTACACGTACATACTCTCGGTTTCGGCAGATACTACATACAACATACAAAACGCAAGTGGTGGTAACTACATACCACCACTTGCGTTTTTAGGTAGTATGTACGTGTAGTATGTACCATTTTTTGAGTATGCTCTTTTTTACGTACAAATATGTACGTATTTCACAAATATAACAAAAACTATGGGCTCATATGCAATTTTTTCATGTAACTTGTTTTCAAAAATCTTAGATATAGTATATGAACATATTTAAAATAATAAAATAGTGTATATAATACCACATGCTAGTATATGAGACATGTGGGGTAACTACCACCGGGTGGTAGGATGGATTTTCCCTATATATATATTCTTCATGTGCGTTCTAATTTGAAACTCGTTCAAAATCTTCACCGTTCTGCATCCCATGACAATACTTATCTATTCACCCACGATCCTACAAGATCGCCACCTCACAGTACGTGGGTGACATGTCACGTGAATGAGAAGGGCCAGGGGCACGTTCGTCCGAAATCTTCGGGCGTACAGTTTTTCACCTCCGCTATAAATACCTCTGCCTCTTCCTCACTTTACTTTTACTCCGCTCGACCTCACTCTCGCTCGAGCTTCCCGATATATATATATATATATATATATATATATATATATATATATATATATATATATATATATATATACACATATATATATATATATATATATATATATGAGTTTTATGTCCTCTACAGCATTCACTTATTGCTATTTTTTCAAGTTGATTTCTTCTGCTAAGTGAATGTGATCGGACCCTTACCCCTCTATGCTTAACTCAACCCACTCTATTCACAAATTCTTCATGTGCGTTCTAATTTGAAACTCGTTCAAAATCTTCACCGTTCTGCATCCCATGACAATACTTATCTATTCACCCACGATCCTACAAGATCGCCACCTCACAGTACGTGGGTGACATGTCACGTGAATGAGAAGGGCCAGGGGCACATTCGTCCGAAATCTTCGGGCGTACAGTTTTTCACCTCCGCTATAAATACCTCTGCCTCTTCCTCACTTTACTTTTACTCCGCTCGACCTCACTCTCGCTCGAGCTTCCCGAAACCCTAGCGCCGCCGCTACTTCATCATCGCCGGTGGAAGAGCTTCACTGCCTCGACCTCGTCGCTGTCGTACTCGCGCCGGTTGCGGATTTCTTCACTCTGCCGCCGCTGTAGCCGTCTTCCTCTGCCGAGTTAGGGTGTGGAAGATCTGAACGGACAAACTTCACTCCTACTCTTCCCAGTTTGTCGTGTTCTTCACTTCGGGTAATTAAAAGTTACTTTTACTACCCGCTTTGATTCATGTGTTTTTCTTCAAAATCTTCAAAGGTGTTTTATTCTTCAAATCCTCACACACTAAGCACCTCACATGTTATCTATTCTTGATTCATTTCTCTAAGCAATGATTTTCTTCAAGATTCATCAGTTGTGTGGATTCTCAGACCTGTATAACTCTGGAACCTAAGATAAAGAACGCTTAGTGAAATTCTTCAAGACTCATCTGGTCAAATTCCTCAGACCTATTCCTTTTGAAAATCTTCTGAGAACGCATATGACCTCTCCAAATTTCTCGCAACTATACTCTGTCCACAGGTACAAATGTCCGCTGCTGAATCACTAGGTTCTCAGCAACTTAACTCATTTGCAGCGTTCCTCGAAGAAAAGTTGCATACCTCTTCAGAAACTTCAGTTGTTCATATCCCTCAGCTGAAGAAAATGGGCGATGGTAAGAAGCCACAGAAGGGAGGAAAGAGGCCTGAGGTAAATACTGCATTTGAAATCTGTCACACCCTAGCTAGTCATGCATTAGAGTGTTGCATCATGTTTACTCTTTCATCAGAAACTTGAAATGGGGATCTGTGAAACCCTCAGAATCATTTCTGAAAATGATCCAAATAAAAATTTCTCCAAAAAGGTCCAAGAAAATGCTCATGTTGCTCTCTGAAAATATTGGACAGAGATAAAAATCAAACCAATATTTTTAAGAGCTCATAAGTATTTATTTTGGGCATTTGGAATTAATGCATAAATATTTGCATTGGAAATATATTAGTTATATATATTAATATAAGTCCAAAAATTATGCCACCTGTTGGGGAGCTCTGGAATAATATATCTAGCTCCTGCAAAAATTGGCATAAGGTTATAAAATGATTTAATATTTTATTTAAATCAAAACAAATGTCAGAAATTAGAAAAAACAAAAATAAATAAAAGGAGGAGCTTACCTGGGCTCCTCCCTGTCCGGCCCAGCCAGCTGGCCGGCCCAGCCAGCAGGCGGCCAGCCCACCACTGCAGCCCTCCGTCGTCTTCCTCCCCTCGCCCCGAAGCTGCTGCGTGCTCGCACGCGCACGGCCGCGCGGCCACCTCCTGCTTGCCGACGAGCTCCTGGCCGCGTGGACGACTTCCGCAGGCCGTCCCGATCCCCCTGACCCCCCTCACTCTCCCGTGCACCTCTTCCCTCTCTCCCTGCTTCGCCTCCCTCGCCCCCTCTCCCGAAGCAGAGCGCAGCCGCCGACGCCGTTCGCCATAGCTGCACCCACCGCCCTTCCCTCGCTCCCCCGACTAGCCCAGAGGCTCCGCCTCGACCCCCTCTTCCTCTCCACCGAGCCACGAGGCCCCGGACGCGCTGCAACGCCGCCACCATCGTCGTTTCCATCGCCGGCCGCCGTGGATCCTCGTTGTCGATTCGAGAGCTACCGGACGTCCCCGAGCCCGCTAACCATCCCTGCAGCTCCGCGGTGAGCCGCTGACCCGATTCCCCCTTGCCCCGTCGTCCCTAGCATCCTGTAGTTGCCGTCCCCTTGAGCTCCGAAGCTCGCCGCCGCCGTGCCTCGTCACCGCCGTGGCTGGAGCCGTTGTAGCTCGAAGCCGAGCACACCATCGTGCTCCACACCTCACCAGGAGCACGTAGCACGCACCAACGCCTCCCCTAGCGCCCAGCAGCGCCGATCCCGACCGCACCCAAACTCCGGCCGCCGCTCACGAGCTCGCCATCGTCGGTACCGGCCACCATAGGCACGGCCACCACCACCGTTCGACGCGCGGGAGCAAGGGCTCTCCAACGAGCCCAAGCACGGCCTCGCCCGTGCCCTGTAGCGCGTTTCCGTATCGCGCCGCCGTCTCGGGCCTCGCCGGCGTCATGTCGTCGGTGGGTTTGACCTGTTCGACCTGGGGTTTGACCCCCCTAGGGTCACTGACGCGTGGGCCCCGTCGGCCAGGTGGTCAGATTAGTGCTAATCACTGTTAGTTAACCCCCTGACACTGACCAGTGGGCCCCAGCGCCACTAATTCCTAATTAGGATTAAATTAACCCTGTTAAACCCCCCTGTCACTGACGTGTGGACCCCACACGTCAGGTTTGACCCCAGCCAGCCGCAGTTGACCACTGACGTCATGCTGACGTCATGCTGGCGCAATATATATATTTCTGGATTTAATTCAAATCAGGAAATTCCAGAATACTATTTAAACTTCAAAAATTCATAACTTTTATTCTGTAACTCCAAATTAGACAAATTATATATGAAAAATGATCAGAAAAATCCAATCTATCCATCTGTACTATTTTCATGCATGATCAAACAAGTTAAATTGATGTTTTAAGCAGAACAAGGAAAAGCACTTTAAAAAGCCATGTTTGAGTTTGAAATTTGAATCTTTGATTCAAATTTGTTCAAACCCTTCTGGTTTTAGTTGCATTAGCCCAACATACTCATATTGCCATGTTTCATGCATGCATCATATTGTTGCACATTGTTTGGTGATGGTTGTGTATCGTTGTCCTTTGCGACAGGTTCTGCCCCCGAGGTGTACCGTGATTACCCTAACGAAGAACCGTATCAGTGCATCGAACCATCAGGCAAGCAACCAACCATTTGATCATATCGATACAATCCCATGTTCTCGCTCCTGCTCTCTTTTACTACATTAAGACAACGCGTTTCAAACTGCTGTGTGCTACGGTAGTTGAACCCTTTTCCTCTGCATGACCTGTCACTGCCACAGTAACTAGATGAAACCCACTAGCATGTGTAGGAGTTGATTGAGCCATATGTATGTGTTGTTCCTACCTTGCTATGCCTGCTATGCTTAGAGTCGTGTCAGGTCTGGTTCATCTGGGTGATGGGCTAGAGTGAAATGTTTATGTCGGTAATGAGAGTGGTGTGGTGAACACGATTTGGTAAAGGTATCGATGAGAGGCCATGTAGGAGTACATGGTGGGTTGTTTCATTGAAGCCGACCTTAAGCACTGAGATCTGTATGTGTGATTTAAGAATCAGCTACTACCATGCATTGGGCCCGAAACCAATGGACCCTCTCGGCTTCTTATTCACCTTAGTTCTCCGTCCAGGAATTGCAAGTAGTTTCTGGTGTTTGTAGCCTACTGGAGGCCGTGGACAGCGCTGACCGTAGGGGTGGGCTGTGATGCGTTAGGTACATGGCACGGTGTACCGAATACCCGTTAGGTATCTCGGGAACCCTGTTCACATCGTTCGGGGCCGTATGGGAAACCTCGGCCGGACTCCCTGCGGATGGAACCTGGATAGGCGATAAACCTGGACTGGAGGCTTAGGTGGTTAGGTAGGTCGTGGCCGACACCCACGTTGGGCTTCCGCTTGAAGGTTGCCGAGTACATGTCGTGTAAACGACGGTAAGTGGTGAGAGCGTGTATGAAGAAGTACACCCCTGCAGGGTTAACATGATCTATTCGAATAGCCGCGTCCGCGGTAAAGGACTACTTGGTTGCCTATACAGTTCATAGACAAGTAAATGGAAACTACTAAAAGCCTCAAGATAAGTGTGAGTGCCGAGGATGGCTCTTCCGTAGGAAGACGGAGGCGGATCCTCGGTAGTGTATTGAATTGGTGAGTAGTGGACTCGTGTGCGCAAAACCATTTCAAGTTGAAGTATCGTAGGATAGTCTAGCCAAGAGTCAAAGCTGGCTTGCTGCAATAACTCCACCAACCCTTCTTGATAATATGCATGTATGTAGGATCTGATGTAAGTCTTGCTGAGTACCGTTGTACTCATGTTGCTATAATTTACATTTTTACAGAAGACGCTGCAACCCCTTCTGATGGGTTCTATGTAGACATTGACATCAACGAGTAGGCTAAAGGCCCAGGTGGTGACCCTGAGCTTGTGAAGGACCACGTAGTATAGCTAGGCTTTCCAAGCCTCTTTTATTTTACTAGTTGTCTGTACTCAGACAAGTTACTTCCGCTGCTGGTTTGTATGACTGTATGACTTGAATGTTGGGTCGTGAGACCCGTACCTTTGTGTATGTTATGTATGGCTCCCTGAGCCTTAAATAAAGTACTTGTGTCGTAGAGTCATGTTGTGATGCTTCGTTGTATTTGCACATATCGAGCATATTGTGTGTATGATTGAAATGCTTGGTATGTGTGGGATCTGACTATCTAGTTGTTTATCTTTAGTAGCCTCTCTTACCGGGAAATGTCTCCTAGTGTTACCACTGAGCCATGGTAGCTTGCTACTGCTCTGGAACACTTAGGCTGGCCATCATGTGTCCTTCTTCGTTCCTGTGTCTGTCCCTTCGGGGAAATGTCACGCTTTGAGTACCGGAGTCCTGTTAGCCCGCTTCAGCCCGGTTTACCGGAGTCCTGCTAGCCCAGTGCTACAGCCCGGACCCACTTGCTGATGACCGACACGTTCGAAGCTGGGTCATGGATGCCTGTCCCTGTAAGTCTGTGCCACTTTGGGTTTACGACTAGTCATGTCAGCCCGGGCTCCTTATCATATGGATGCTAGCGACACTATCATATACGTGAGCCAAAAGGCGCAAACGGTCCCGGGCAAAGGTAAGGCGACACCCGTGGGGATACCGTGCGTGAGGCCGCAAAGTGATATGAGGTGTTACCGGCTAGATCGATGTGACATCGAGTTGGGGTCCTGACAGCGTTGGCATCAGAGCCGGACTGCCAGTAGGTTCTCCAAGCCAAACTGGTCGATGTTGAGTCTAGAAATTCTTTAGTTATATGTAGGGGAATTGTTTGTGGGTTGGAACGTAAGGCTCTTTTTACTCCTTATCTAGTGACATTCTGATCTGAGTCAGTCTACTCTTCCACCGGGGGTTAAGGAATTAGGATCTATTCTCTCTATCAGGATCACGTGTTACTAATCAGTAGTACCTTATAGGTTTGATGGTTACAAGCCTAGTTCAGTTCTTCTACCATATTATGTTGCTAGGATGGACTCAGAATTTGATATGATGATGTTGAGTGTGTATGTAATCCTTTGTCAAATGTCTCAAATCCTTCTTGAGCATTTACAGCTGTTATGCTGCCGAAATTTTGCTAGAAATTCTAATGCCTTTGCATTATGATTGTGCTTTCAGATGGCCACTCGCGACCTCAATCAAGTGGTTCGCCTGACTCGATGCCTAGATGTACCCGGCCATACTACCAAGTTGGTCAGGGTAATGACTGAGGCTGGATACCGCTGGTATCCTGAGTACATGGTCGAAGAGCAATTCCGAGACTTTAATCAAAGTCAGTATCTCTGCACTGTCAGGATATTTCCATCTTATCCTGGATCCACCGAGCCCCTTCACTGCTCCTATGGACTCGGGGTTACTATTGAGATGGCTGTGCAGGACGCCGCCTACTCTATGATGACCATCATGCGAGTCAGATCTGGTCTATTTCGGGACTCTGATTTCCGGTATATGCCAGGATCACTTCCGGGAGCACAAGGGTATCTCCAGGCTATCTATGCTGACCCCACCCAGGAGGATTCACGGACACGCACCACTGCTGAGATGCTCGAGGATAAGGACCGTGAAAATCGGGCCTTGAGGTTGGAGCTCTTCAATACCCGTGCTGACCACTGGGCCACTTTGACTCGGTTTGCACCGGCGGTGCAAGCTGGATATTCGGATATGCGCGATCTCTATCCTGTGAGATCTGCTCTGCCAGACGTGATGGGTTGGCATGATGTAGGAGGCATCACCCCACCTCGCGGTCCCCGCAGGCCACCGTCTGTTGGTCCAAGACCTCATCCTAGCCCCTATGGTCCACAAGCTCCGCGGGATCGTCTGTTTCCGGATGATCATGTTGAGCTTCCAGGCTATGGAGGTGACTTCTACGAGGACTACTACGGATCGGTCTGAGTTAGTGGTAGTATCACTAGTTCGCACTAGCTGTGTCGTCTATCGTCCCGCGTGACTCGTGGGATATGACCTAGTTTGTACTCTTTCCGGAGGTGTAGAAAAATAATGTATAGGAGCTTGGGATGCCTCCGATGAGATGTAATCCTCTTTTCACCGTAATAGTACTTTGTTTGGTCTTGTACTAAACCCTGTATGGTGTGTATGACGATGGAATAAAAGAAGCAGTTTCTGTATCTACCATG
This sequence comes from Triticum dicoccoides, assembly GCF_002162155.2. Taxonomy (NCBI): domain Eukaryota; kingdom Viridiplantae; phylum Streptophyta; class Magnoliopsida; order Poales; family Poaceae; genus Triticum; species Triticum dicoccoides. The sequence continues at coordinate 684,589,895 of NC_041381.1, read as the reverse complement.
TCATACGGATGATCATCTTGCATTCCGAGTTATTCTTTACATTTTGTATCCTATGTTGGAATTTTATCATCCTGACTAAATCATTGTCTTGTTTACCTAGGATGGTCAACACGCGCACTAACCCTGCTCCTCAAGAGCAGGCCGAAGGCAGTGAAGTCAGGAATGCAAATCTGCCTCATCCTCCTTCCCTAGCCGAGGTTATGATGGAAGCTGAGAGAAACAAGCGGGAGACCAACCGTTTGTTGGAGCGTATTGAACAGAACACAGCACACCATCAGAGGACTAATGTGGTGTCACTCAGTGATTTTATCAAATTACATCCACCCACGTTCCACCACTCCATCGAGCCTCTCGACGCTGATGACTGGCTTCACAGTATCTCTCACAAACTGCGTTCTGCGCTGGTAGCGGAGGCTGACAAGGTCACCTTTGATGCATATCATCTTGAAGGCCCCGCCAGTCTATGGTGGGAGAATTATGGAGCTATGCTCCCAGCGGGCCATGTCACTACTTGGGCTGAATTCAGCGAGGCTTTCCGTGAACATCACATTCCGGAGGGTCTCATGGACCGTAAACGTGAGGAATTTTGCAGTTTCACTCAAGGCCGACTTTCTGTGGATGCTTACAGCAGGGAGTTTGGTAACCTCGCACGATATGCAACTGAGGAAGTGTCTACTGACGCCAAGAAGCAAGCAAGGTTCTGTAAGGGCCTTAGTCCTGAGCTTCGCCGCGACCTCCGTCTGCATGAGTGCACATCATTTCAGAAACTTGTTAACAAAGCCATCAGTGCTGAAACTGGTCAGACTGACTATGACGCAACACACAAACATGGCCGTGACATGGGTTCCTCATCCGGTGCTGGTCCTCAGAAGCGCCGCGTGTGGGTACCCAACACCGCCCTGCCACCCAGGTTCACACCAAGGCCATCTTTCCAGGCGCCTCGCCCTGTTCAACAGTCTGCACCGGCCAAGCCCTATGGGGGTCCAACCAACAATGCTCCTCCACGTACCAGTTCCGTGACTTGTTTCAAGTGTGGGGAATCTGGCCACTATATGCGTGAGTGTCCCCAGACCAACCCCAACCAGTCTGCTAAAGCTGTTGGCCGTGGCAAGCCGACAGGGAAAGTGTTCCACGCCAAGCCGGCCACCGCTTCACGTGGCCATGTCAACTGTATCTCGGCCGAAGAAGCTCAAGAGGATCCCAACATCGTTCTCGGTACGCTTCTTGTTAATTGCCACCCGGCATCTGTTCTTTTCGATACAGGAGCCTCTCATTCCTTTATATCTGAAAACTATGCTCGTTTGCATAATGTCGCATTCGGTGATATGCCAACCTCTATGGTAATTCAAACTCCGGGATCCAAATGGCAAACTTCTAGAGTAAGCCATGGAAATGAAATCCAAGTCGACAGACTTGTTTTCCTCGCGTCTTTGATAGCCCTTAAATCTTCAGATATTAATATCATTCTGGGTATGGACTGGATGTCAGCTCATCAAGCCAAAATTGATTGCTTCTCTAGGACTATTCAACTCACCCATCCTTCGGGGAAGATAGTCAATGTCTTGACCCGAATAGCCAAGCGACAATTATATTCTCTTAATGCTAGCCCTTTGCCAGACCTTGAGGACATTCCGATAGTCCGTGACTTCCCGGATGTCTTCCCAAAAGAATTGCCAGGTGTTCCACCTGACAGGGATGTTGAGTTCGTAATAGACCTCATCCCAGGAACCGTTCCGATTGCTAGAAGACCCTATAAGATGGCACCCCTAGAACTAGCCGAGCTTAAGAAACAACTCGATGAGTCCTTGAAAAAGGGTTTCATCCGCCCTAGTTCATCTCCGTGGGCTTGCCCCGTTCTATTCGTCAAGAAGAAGGATGGTACGGACCGGATGGTTGTAGATTACCGACCTGTCAATTTGGTCACAATCAAGAACAAATATCCGCTTCCCAGGATCAACGACCTGTATGATCAGCTCGCTGGATCCTCAGTCTTCTCCAAGATGGATTTGAGGTTGGGCTACCATCAAATCAAAATCAGAAACGGGGACATTCCTAAAACGGCCTTTGTTACTCGTTATGGCCAATACGAGTACACCGTCATGTCCTTCGGTTTAACCAACGCTCCAGCCACCTTTTCTCGGTTAATGAACTCAATCTTCATGGAGTATTTGGATAAATTCGTCGTGGTTTACCTCGATGATATACTCATCTACTCCAAGAACGAGGAGGAACATGCCGAACATCTAAGGCTAGTGTTGAAGAAACTTCGAGAGCATCGCCTTTATGCCAAATTTTCTAAATGTGAATTCTGGTTGTCAGAAGTGACCTATCTGGGTCATGTAATATCTGGTAAAGGTATTGCTGTTAACCCTGAGCGAGTTCAAGCCGTCCTTAATTGGACTCCACCTGAATCGGTCAAGCAAGTTCGGAGTTTTCTGGGCTTAGCGAGCTACTGTCGTCGCTTTGTCGAGAACTTCTCCAAAGTTGCCAAACCTCTAACCGAACTCCTCAAGAAAGATAAGAAGTTCGAATGGACTCCACAATGTGAGCACAGCTTTCAGGAACTGAAAAGACGCCTGACCTCTGCTCCCGTACTGGTACCGCCAGACTTCTCCAAGGATTTTGTTATCTACTGCGACGCCTCGCGACAAGGACTAGGTTGCATTCTCATGCAAGATCGACACGTAATTGCCTACGCTTCACGGCAATTGCACCCACATGAGGAGAATTATCCTACTCATGATCTAGAGCTTGCAGCCGTAGTCTATGCACTTAAGACCTGGTGACATTACCTCCTCGGTAACCGTTGCGAAATATTCACTGATCACCAAAGTCTGAAGTACATTTTCACCCAACCGGATCTGAATCTCAGGCAAAGACGTTGGGTTGAGTTGATCACAGACTTCGACTTAGGAATAACCTACACCCTAGGGAAAGCCAACGTCATGGCTGATGCACTAAGTCGTAAATCTTATTGTAACAACCTGATGTTACAACAAAGTCAACCGCTTCTCCATGAGGAATTTCGGAAGCTTAACCTTCACATTGTACCTCAAGGTTTTCTTTCCACCTTGGTGGCAAAACCTACCCTTACGGATCAGATTATCAAAGCACAGAAGGTAGATCCGGGAATTTCCCGCATCAAGAGAAACATCTAGAAAGGAGTTGCGAATTGTTTCTCCATTAATGATCAAGGGGTCGTATACTTCGGGAATCGACTAGTGGTTCCCAAAGTGCGAAACCTGAGGCGTTTGATCCTTAAGGAAGCTCATGAATCTCCTCTCACCATTCATCCCGGTAGTACTAAGATGTATCAGGACCTACGCCAGAGGTTCTGGTGGACTAGGATGAAGAGAGAGATTGCTCAGTATATTGCAAATTGCGACGTCTGTCGTCGTGTAAAAGCAGAGCACCAACGGCCTGCTGGCACCCTTCAACCCTTAACTATTCCTGAATGGAAATGGGATAAAATTGGTATGGATTTCATTACCGGTTTTCCCAGGACCAAGAGAGGGAATAATGCTATTTTCGTCGTGGTCGATCGTCTTTCCAAAGTAGCCCATTTCTTACCTGTTCCTGAGAGTATAACCGCTAGCCAGCTGGCAGACATATACATCTCCCGAATAGTGTCCCTCCATGGTGTTCCTTTGGAAATCAACTCGGATCGAGGAAGTCTTTTCACCTCTCGATTTTGGGAAAGTTTCCAAAATGCTATGGGAACCCGTCTCTCCTTTAGCACCGCCTTCCACCCTCAGTCGAGTGGTCAAGTGGAACGCGTCAACCAGATTCTAGAAGACATGCTTCGAGCCTCTGTTATCTCATTCGGAATGGACTGGGAGAAGTGCCTTCCATTTGCCGAATTCGCTTACAACAACAGCTATCAATCTAGCTTGGGTAAAGCCCCTTTTGAAGTTCTCTATGGACGACGGTGAAATTCCTCAGACCTATTCCTTTTGAAAATCTTCTGAGAACGCATATGACCTCTCCAAATTTCTCGCAACTATACTCTGTCCACAGGTACAAATGTCCGCTGCTGAATCACTAGGTTCTCAGCAACTTAACTCATTTGCAGCGTTCCTCGAAGAAAAGTTGCATACCTCTTCAGAAACTTCAGTTGTTCATATCCCTCAGCTGAAGAAAATGGGCGATGGTAAGAAGCCACAGAAGGGAGGAAAGAGGCCTGAGGTAAATACTGCATTTGAAATCTGTCACACCCTAGCTAGTCATGCATTAGAGTGTTGCATCATGTTTACTCTTTCATCAGAAACTTGAAATGGGGATCTGTGAAACCCTCAGAATCATTTCTGAAAATGATCCAAATAAAAATTTCTCCAAAAAGGTCCAAGAAAATGCTCATGTTGCTCTCTGAAAATATTGGACAGAGATAAAAATCAAACCAATATTTTTAAGAGCTCATAAGTATTTATTTTGGGCATTTGGAATTAATGCATAAATATTTGCATTGGAAATATATTAGTTATATATATTAATATAAGTCCAAAAATTATGCCACCTGTTGGGGAGCTCTGGAATAATATATCTAGCTCCTGCAAAAATTGGCATAAGGTTATAAAATGATTTAATATTTTATTTAAATCAAAACAAATGTCAGAAATTAGAAAAAACAAAAATAAATAAAAGGAGGAGCTTACCTGGGCTCCTCCCTGTCCGGCCCAGCCAGCAGGCGGCCAGCCCACCACTGCAGCCCTCCGTCGTCTTCCTCCCCTCGCCCCGAAGCTGCTGCGTGCTCGCACGCGCACGGCCGCGCGGCCACCTCCTGCTTGCCGACGAGCTCCTGGCCGCGTGGACGACTTCCGCAGGCCGTCCCGATCCCCCTGACCCCCCTCACTCTCCCGTGCACCTCTTCCCTCTCTCCCTGCTTCGCCTCCCTCGCCCCCTCTCCCGAAGCAGAGCGCAGCCGCCGACGCCGTTCGCCGTAGCTGCAGCCACCGCCCTTCCCTCGCTCCCCCGACTAGCCCAGAGGCTCCGCCTCGACCCCCTCTTCCTCTCCACCGAGCCACGAGGCCCCGGACGCGCTGCAACGCCGCCACCATCGTCGTTTCCGTCGCCGGCCGCCGTGGATCCTCGTCGTCGATTCGAGAGCTACCGGACGTCCCCGAGCCCGCTAACCATCCCTGCAGCTCCGCGGTGAGCCGCTGACCCGATTCCCCCTTGCCCCGTCGTCCCTAGCATCCTGTAGTTGCCGTCCCCTTGAGCTCCGAAGCTCGCCGCCGCCGTGCCTCGTCACCGCCGTGGCTGGAGCCGTTGTAGCTCGAAGCCGAGCACACCATCGTGCTCCACACCTCACCAGGAGCACGTAGCACGCACCAACGCCTCCCCTAGCGCCCAGCAGCGCCGATCCCGACCGCACCCAAACTCCGGCTGCCGCTCACGAGCTCGCCGTCGTCGGTACCGGCCACCACAGGCACGGCCACCACCACCGTTCGACGCGCGGGAGCAAGGGCTCTCCAACGAGCCCAAGCACGGCCTCGCCCGTGCCCTGTAGCGCGTTTCCGTATCGCGCCGCCGTCTCGGGCCTCGCCGGCGTCATGTCGCCGGTGGGTTTGACCTGTTCGACCTGGGGTTTGACCCCCCCAGGGTCACTGACGCGTGGGCCCCGTCGGCCAGGTGGTTAGATTAGTGCTAATCACTGTTAGTTAACCCCCTGACACTGACCAGTGGGCCCCAGCGCCACTAATTCCTAATTAGGATTAAATTAACCCTGTTAAACCCCCCTGTCACTGACGTGTGGACCCCACACATCAGGTTTGACCCCAGCCAGCCGCAGTTGACCACTGACGTCATGCTGACGTCATGCTGGCGCAATATATATATTTCTGGATTTAATTTAAATCAGGAAATTCCAGAATACTATTTAAACTTCAAAAATTCATAACTTTTATTCTGTAACTCCAAATTAGACAAATTATATATGAAAAATGATCAGAAAAATCCAATCTATCCATCTGTACTATTTTCATGCATGATCAAACAAGTTAAATTGATGTTTTAAGCAGAACAAGGAAAAGCACTTTAAAAGGCCATGTTTGAGTTTGAAATTTGAATCTTTGATTCAAATTTGTTCAAACCCTTCTGGTTTTAGTTGCATTAGCCCAACACACTCATATTGCCATGTTTCATGCATGCATCATATTGTTGCACATTGTTTGGTGATGGTTGTGTATCGGTGTCCTTTGCGACAGGTTCTGCCCCCGAGGAGTACCGTGATTACCCTAACGAAGAACCGTATCAGTGCATCGAACCATCAGGCAAGCAACCAACCATTTGATCATATCGATACAATCCCATGTTCTCGCTCCTGCTCTCTTTTACTGCATTAAGACAACGCGTTGCAAACTGCAGTGTGCTACGGTAGTTGAACCCTTTTCCTCTGCATGACCTGTCACTGCCACAGTAACTAGATGAAACCCACTAGCATGTGTAGGAGTTGATTGAGCCATATGTATGTGTTGTTCCTACCTTGCTATGCCTGCTATGCTTAGAGTCGTGTCAGGTCTGGTTCATCTGGGTGATGGGCTAGAGTGAAATGTTTATGTCGGTAATGAGAGTGGTGTGGTGAACACGATTTGGTAAAGGTATCGATGAGAGGCCATGTAGGAGTACATGGTGGGTTGTTTCATTGAAGCCGACCTTAAGCACTGAGATCTGTATGTGTGATTTAAGAATCAGCTACTACCATGCATTGGGCCCGAAACCAATGGACCCTCTCGGCTTCTTATTCACCTTAGTTCTCCGTCCAGGAATTGCAAGTAGTTTCTGGTGTTTGTAGCCTACTGGAGGCCGTGGACAGCGCTGACCGTAGGGGTGGGCTGTGATGCGGTAGGTACGTGGCACGGTGTACCGAATACCCGTTAGGTATCTCGGGAACCCTGTTCACATCGTTCGGGGCCGTATGGGAAACCTCGGCCGGACTCCCTGCGGATGGAACCTGGATAGGCGATAAACCTGGACTGGAGGCTTAGGTGGTTAGGTAGGTCGTGGCCGACACCCACGTTGGGCTTCCGCTTGAAGGTTGCCGAGTACATGTCGTGTAAACGACGGTAAGTGGTGAGAGCGTGTATGAAGAAGTACACCCCTGCAGGGTTAACATGATCTATTCGAATAGCCGCGTCCGCGGTAAAGGACTACTTGGTTGCCTATACAGTTCATAGACAAGTAAATGGAAACTACTAAAAGCCTCAAGATAAGTGTGAGTGCCGAGGATGGCTCTTCCGTAGGAAGACGGAGGCGGATCCTCGGTAGTGTATTGAATTGGTGAGTAGTGGACTCGTGTGCGCAAAACCATTTCAAGTTGAAGTATCGTAGGATAGTCTAGCCAAGAGTCAAAGCTGGCTTGCTGCAATAACTCCACCAACCCTTCTTGATAATATGCATGTATGTAGGATCTGATGTAAGTCTTGCTGAGTACCGTTGTACTCATGTTGCTATAATTTACATTTTTACAGAAGACGCTGCAACCCCTTCTGATGGGTTCTATGTAGACATTGACATCAACGAGTAGGCTAAAGGCCCAGGTGGTGACCCTGAGCTTGTGAAGGACCACGTAGTATAGCTAGGCTTTCCAAGCCTCTTTTATTTTACTAGTTGTCTGTACTCAGACAAGTTACTTCCGCTGCTGGTTTGTATGACTGTATGACTTGAATGTTGGGTCGTGAGACCCGTACCTTTGTGTATGTTATGTATGGCTCCCTGAGCCTTAAATAAAGTACTTGTGTCATAGAGTCATGTTGTGATGCTTCGTTGTATTTGCACATATCGAGCATATTGTGTGTATGATTGAAATGCTTGGTATGTGTGGGATCTGACTATCTAGTTGTTTATCTTTAGTAGCCTCTCTTACCGGGAAATGTCTCCTAGTGTTACCGCTGAGCCATGGTAGCTTGCTACTGCTCTGGAACACTTAGGCTGGCCGGCATGTGTCCTTCTTTGTTCCTGTGTCTGTCCCTTCGAGGAAATGTCACGCTTTGAGTACCGGAGTCCTGTTAGCCCGCTTCAGCCCGGTTTACCGGAGTCCTGCTAGCCCAGTGCTACAGCCCGGACCCACTTGCTGATGACCGACACGTTCGAAGATGGGTCATGGATGCCTGTCCCTGTAAGTCTGTGCCACTTTGGGTTTACGACTAGTCATGTCATCCCGGGCTCCTTATCATATGGATGCTAGCGACACTATCATATACGTGAGCCAAAAGGCGCAAACGGTCCCGGGCAAAGGTAAGGCGACACCCGTGGGGATACCGTGCGTGAGGCCGCAAAGTGATATGAGGTGTTACCGGCTAGATCGATGTGACATCGAGTCGGGGTCCTGACAAAATCCCTGAGGACATTTATGTTGGGTGCTGCACACCCCCTGAGGAAGATAGAAATCAACGCAAGGTGCGCATTCAAAAGATTGAGAGGAGATAGGCACGAGAATGGAGGGAGTACAGGTATGTTACTCCCAAGTACATGAAGAAATTCGCGCTCAACCCTCCATGCTCAAGACCTCCATTGGCACCTGGCCAACTGGCAGATCCCACCAGCCTCAAGCGTGGTGAGGACTATGCTGATAAATGGGCAAAGCGCGAGGCTAAACTAGCCAAGCAAGCAAAGGAAGCAGTGAAGAAATTCAATGCAGACTCTGCTGCTGCTGCTACCGTTGCTGAGGCCTCTGCTAGTCAGCCAAAGCAGGCGATGCCAAAGAAGCCTGCTCACAAGTCAAGCACTTCTTATTCAATGCCCTCACGGCGAAGCTCCTCGGCAATGCCCTCAAGGCTAGAATCTTCAAAGCCCTCACGACAAATCCCTCAGTCTGCTCCTCCTCCTACAAAGTCCTCAGCTCCTCCGATAAAGTCTTCAGCTGCTCCGACAAAATCCTTGGCACCTATGCATCTTGCCATGTGCCAAAGGACCACGAGCATCTCAATTGCCTCAGGAACATCTGCAAGTTCCTCAGCTGCACCAAATTCCTCAGGTGGCCCCTCTCTGCTGAAGAAAAAGGCCACTGCTGGACGAGGCCTTCGACCAAGTCCTCACAAGAAGCAGGTCATCTTCCAAGTCCCCTCTGATGAAGATGAGGCTGATGATGAAGAACTTGCTGAAATAATCGGAGACAGGCAAGCCAGGGCCGCTAGAGCCAAAGGTAGCAACGTGCCACTACTGTTGGATCCAAAGTTGATCCTTGACTTCATTGACTTATGGCACAAGGACCCTAACACGCCTTTGCCAGAGATGAATCTCACTCCTGGTCAAAGTCATGTTCTAACTGCCTTCATTGAGGAAGAAAAGTGGAAATTTGAAGAAGTCAGAAAGCTGAAGAAAGCGCAATACAAGAAACAGTGCTACCTCAAGGACAATGTCCTCACTCTCACACCTGATCAGCTCCTTGCCTTGCAAGCTGAAATCAAGCAATTGAGTGATGAGTTTGATCGCTAGTATGCTGATTGGAAGGGAGCCAAGGTTCGATTCGTCAATCTGACGAAGAAAATCACTTCAAGTGTTGCTCCTCCTGTGCACATTAAAGTTACACCGGCTGAAGCATCTGGTCAGCCTACTGAAGAACATGCCAGCATAGCTGATGACAATCAGGCTACTGAATAAAATGAGAGTGCCAGGGCTGATGACTCCATTCCAGCCGCTGAAGATATTACCAGGGCATCCACTAGTGGTGCGCTTGAAGAAAATGAAGAAATCAGGGCAACTGCAATAGTTGCGCCTGATGAAAATGATCCAAAGTCCTCTGCACCTCCTGCGCCTACCCCAACTCCAATCCTTCCATTTGCATTAGATGTGAAGAAGACCAAGGCTGCAGAGCGTGCAGCTGTGAAAAAGAGGAAGACATCGGCTTCATCAGATTCTCAGCTCCGAAGAAAATGAAGCCTTTGACTAGTTCAACTAAAAATCCAATTGATGCCATTCATGTCTCTTCCATGCCATCAAAGGACCTTGTTCCGTTTGGTGAAGATTATGTGATTCCCGAGGAATCAGATGAAGAAACTCCTTCTTCTGCGTCAACAAAGCAGATGGATGAAGAAATTGAAGTGGATCGAATCCCTTCAACCCCAGTCATCTCCTCACCTATGCCTCAATTCACTGCTGAAGAGGTAGTTGCTGAAGAAATGGAAGATGAGGATGTGGACATCAGCTGTACCACACCCGTACTGAATGATGACTTGTGGGAAAGTCAGCACCCCAACTCTCCGTTGTTCACTCCACTCCAAGCAATTACTCAGTCCCCAGCTGCTACTGAAGTGCAAATGGGATCTGAAGAACCTCATGCAACCCCGTCTGTCTATAAAGAAATTCCAGCCACTAGTGCTGAAGAAAATGTAAAAGAAGAATTGAAGACCCAGGCTGAAGCTGCAGAAGAGCCTAAAATTCCTCAGCCTGAGGAACCTGATATTGTGATTCCTGAAGTGGTGATGCAATTGACTGACACTCCTAAGCCCAAGCCAAAGGATCCCTTCTCAAAGAAGCAAAAATTCAAGGCTGATGATTTCTTCGGCGAACATGTGTTCTTCACTGAAGTCAACCCATATGACAATGCTCGTCTTAGAAGGAAGCGCTTCTGGACTGCCAGCCAGGCCAACTTCTATTCCTTAGTTCTCTTCAACAAGGACAAAGTCTTCGACCACGAGCACATTCCTCACGTGGACATGGAATCCATGCCTTGCTTCACACAAGTCCTCAGCATGATTCACGATGTAGGCTTGCTAAACTTCTGCTCTGACATCGTTGACTGGAATGAAGAGCTAATTCTTTAGTTCTATGCGATGCTGCATATCACTGGTGAAGCAAATGACATCAACACTTGGGTGTTGGACTGGATGACCGAAAACACTCACTACAAGGCACCAACCTCTGAATTGCTTCGTGCCTTGCCACTCAGTCCTCCACCTGGAGGTGCTCGTTGTCTCTATGATGAGCCTGAACTCACTGCTCACTATATGCAATTGCTCTATGTGCCAAGAACCATCTACCGCATACTGACGAAGACTATGAGTCCTATCAAAGGCCATGACTCATCCGATGAAGAAGTTATCGGGATGATGAAGAATATGTTGTTCAACATAATGCATGGCATCCCCATAAACTATCATGATTTCTTCATGAGGACTCTCATAAATGTTGCACTTTCACCATTTGAGCTGAAGCCTTACGCGTCATGGATCATGAGATTCCTCAGATCAAGGTCTTCACTCAACTACAAGGCTGATTTTCAGAATCACCTCAGCTACTTGCCCCCCATTTAAGTCCTCAAGCGGACGATTTCCTCATCTGATGAGAAGGGCAAGTCACCAGCCGTTATCAATGAAGGAATTCATCCATTGGATGGTCAGTTCCGCAAAGCTGCATCTTACTCCACCAATGACGACTCTGTTGGGGAACGTAGCAGAAATTCAAAATTTTCCTACGTGTCACCAAGATCTATCTATGGAGAAACCAGCAACGAGGGGAAGGAGAGTGCATCTACATACCCTTGTAGATCGCTAAGCGGAAGCGTTCAAGAGAACGGGGTTGAAGGAGTCGTACTCGTGATCCAAATCACCGGAGATCCTAGTGCCGAACGTACGGCACCTCCGCGTTCAACACACGTACAGCCCGGTGACGTCTCTCATGCCTTGATCCAGCAAGGAGAGAGGGAGAGGTTTAGGAAGACTCCATCCAGCAGTAGCACAACGGCGTGGTGGTGGTGGCGGAGCGTGGCAATCCTGCAGGGCTTCGCCAAGCACCGCGGGAGAGGAGGAGGACTTGGGAGAGGGGGAGGGCTGCGCCAGAACTCGGGGTGTGGCTGCCCTCCCACCCCCCACATATATATAGGGGCAAGGGAGAGGGGGCCGCCCCCCTCAGATCCAATCTGAGGAGGGGGCGGCGGCCAAGGGGGGGAGGAGTGCCTCCCAAGTCAAATGGAGGCCCTCCCCCTTAGGGTTTCCCCTCTCTCATGCGCATGGGCCTTGGGGGGCTGGTGCCCCTAGCCCATTAAGGCTAGGGCGCCCCTTACATCCCATGCTGCTGTATTGGACGTGGTGGAACAATTTCTGGACCTCCGGACCCCTCCGGAGTCCTCCAGAACCTTCTGGAAGCTTCCCGGTACAATACCGAAAAAACCCGAACTTTTCCCGGAACCCGAACAACAACTTTCCATATATAAATCTTTACCTCCAGACCATTCCGGAACTCCTCGTGACGTCCGGGATCTCATTCGGGACTCCGAACAACATTCGGTAACCATATACAAACTTCCTTTATAACCCTAGCGTCATCGAACCTTAAGTGTGTAGACCCTACGGGTTCGGGAACCATGCAGACATGACCTAGACATTCTCCGGCCAATAACCAACAGTGGGATCTGGATACCCATGTTGGCTCCCACACGTTCCACGATGATCTCATCGGATGAACCATGATGTCAAGGACTCAATCAATCCCGTATACAATTCCCTTTGTCTAGCAGTATTGTACTTGCCCGAGATTCGATCGTCGGTATCCCGATACCTTGTTCAATCTCGCTACCGGCAAGTCTCTTTACTCGTTCCGTAACACATCATCCCGTGATCAACCCCTTGGTCACATTGTACACATTATGATGATGTCCTAACGAGTGGGCCCAGAGGTACCTCTCTGTTTACACGGAGTGACAAATCCCAGTCTCGATTCGTGCCAACCCAACAGACACTTTTGGAGATACCTGTAGTGCACCTTTATAGCCACCCAGTTATGTTGTGACGTTTGGTACACCCATAGCATTCCTACGGTATCCGGGAGTTGCACAATCTCATGGTCTAAGGAAAAGATACTTGACATTAGAAAAGCTTTAGCATACGAACTACACGATCTCTGTGCTAGGCTTAGGATTGGGTCTTGTCCATCACATCATTCTCCTAATGATGTGATCCTGTTATCAACGACATCCAATGTCCATGGCCAGGAAACCGTAACCATCTACTGATCAACGAGCTAGTCAACTAGAGGCTTACTAGGGACATGGTGTTGTCTATGTACCCACACATGTATCTGAGTTTCCAATCAATACAATTATAGCATGGATAATAACCGTAACCATAACTAATTTATTATTTGCCTCTAGGGCATATTTCCAACAGTCTCCCACTTGCACTAGACTCAATAATCTAGTTCACATCGCCATGTGATTAACACTCACAGGTCACATCACCATGTGACCAACATCCAAAGAGTTTACTAGTGTCACTAAACTAGTTCACATCATCATGTGATTAAGACTCAATGAGTTCTGGGGTTTGATCATGTTTTGCTTGTGAGAGAGGTTTTAGTCAATGGATCTGTAACATTCAGATCCGTATGTACTTTACAAATCTCTACGTCATATTGTAAATGGTGCTTCCACGCTCCACTTGGAGCTACTCCAAATGGTTGCTCCACTATACATATCCGGTTTGCTACTCAGAGCTATCCGGATAGGTGTTAAGCTTGCATCAACGCAGCTCTTTACGTCGAACTCTTTATCACCTTCATAACCGAGAAACATATCCTTATTCCTCTAAGGATAATTTTGACCGCTATCTGATGATCCACTCCTTGATCACCTTTGTACCCTCTTGCCAGATATGTAGCAAGGCACACATCAGGTGCGGTACACAGCATAGCATACTGTAGAGCCTACGTCTAAAGCATAGGGGACGACCTTCGTCCTTTCTCTCTTTTCTGCCGTGGTCGAGCTTTAAGTCTTAACTTCATACCTTACAACTCAGGCAAGAACTCCTTCTTTGACTGATCCATCTTGAACACCTTCAAGATCATGTCAAGGTATGTGCTCATTTGAAAGTACCATTTAGTGTTTTTGATCTATCCTCATAGATCTTGATGCTCAATGTTCAAGCAGCTTAATCCAGGTTTTCTATTGAAAAACACCTTTCAAATAACCCTATATGCTTTCCAGAAATTCTACATCATTTATGATCAACAATATGTCAACAACATATACTCATCAGAAATTCTATAGTGCTCCCACTCACTTCTTTGGAAATACAAGTTTCTCATAAACTTTGTATAAACCCAAAATCTTTGATCATCTCATCCAAGCGTACATTCCAACTCCGAGATGCTTACTCCAGTCTTTAGAAGGATCACTGGAGCCAGCATACCTTTTAGCATCCTTAGGATCGACAAAAACTTTCTGATTGTATCACATACAACCTTTCCTTATGAAGACTGGTAAGGAAACTCGTTTTGACATCCATCTGCCAAGTTTCATAAATGCAGCTAATGCTAACATGATTCAGACGGACTTAAGCATCGCTACGGATGAGAAAATCTCATCGTAGTCAACTCCTTGAACTTGTGAAAAACTCTTCGCCACAAGTCGAGATCCATAGACGGTGACATTACCGTCCACGTCCGTCTTGTTCTTAAAGATCCATTTATCTCAATGGCTTGCCGATCATTGGGCAAGTCCACCAAAGTCCATGCTTTGTTCTGATACATGGATCCTATCTCGGATTTCCTGGCTTCTAACCATTGTCGGAATTTGGGCCCACCATCGCTTCTCCATAGCTCGTAGGTTCATTGTTGTCTAGCAACATGACCTTCAAGACAGGATTACTGTACCACTCTGAAGTAGTACGCATCCTTGTCACCCTACGAGGTACGGTAGTGACTTGATCCAAAACTTCATGATCACTATCATAAGCTTCTACTTCAATTGGTGTAGGCGCCACAGGAACAACTTCCTGTGCCCTGCTACACACTTGTTGAAGTGACGGTTCAATAACCTCATCAAGTCTCCACCATCCTCCCACTCAATTCTCGAGACAAACCTTTCCTCGAGAAAGGACCCGATTCAAGAAACAATCCCTATTGCTTTCAGATCTGAATTAGGAGGTATACCCAACTGTTTTGGGTGTCCTATGAAGATGCATTTTATCCGCTTTGGGTTCGAGCTTATCAACCTGAAACTTTTTCACATAAGCGTCGCAGCCCCAAACTTTTAAGAAACGACAACTTAGGTTTCTCCAAACCATAGTTCAAACGGTGTCGTCTCAACGGAATTACCTGGTGCCCTGTTAAAGTGAGTGCGGTTGTCTCTAATGTCTAACCCATGAACGATAGTGGTAATTTGATAAGAGACACCATGGTACGAACCATATCTAATAGGGTGCAACTATGATGTTCGGACACACCATCACACTATGGTGTTCCAGGCGGTATTAATTGTGAAACAATTTCGACAATGTCTTAATTGCATGCCAAAGCTCGTAACTCAGATACTCATCTCTATGATCATATCATAGACATTTTATCCTCTTGTCACGATGATCTTCAACTTCACTCTGAAATTACTTGAACCATTCGATAATTCAGACTTGTGTTTCATCAAGTAAATACACTCAGTATCTACTCAAATCATCCGTGAAGTAAGAACATAACGATATTCACTGCATGCCTCAGCACTCATTGGACTGCACACATCAAAATGTGTTACTTCCAACAAGTTGCTATCTTGTTCCATCTTACTGAAACCGAGGCTTTTCAGTCATTTTGCCCATGTGGTATGATTTGCATATCTCAAGTGATTCAAAATCAAGTGAGTCCAAACGATCCATCTACATGGAGTTTCTTCATGCGTATACACCAATAGACATGGTTCGCATGTCTCAAACTTTTCAAAAACGAGTGAGTCCAAAGATCCATCAACATGGAGCTTCTTCATGCGTTTTATACCAATATGACTTACATGGCAGTGCCACAAGTAAGTGGTACCATCATTACTATCTTATATCTTTTGGCATGAAAATGTGTATTACTATGATCGAGATTCAATAAACCATTCCTTTAGGTGCAAGACCATCAAAGGTATTATTCAAATGAATAGAGTAACCATTATTCTCCTTAAATGAATAACCGTATTGCGATAGACATAATCCAATCATGTCTATGCTCAACGCAAACACCAAATGACAATTATTCAGGTTTAATACTAATCTTGATGGTAGAGGGGGTGTGCGATGTTTGATCACATCAAACTTGGAAACACTTCCAACACATATCGTCAGCTCACCTTTAGCTAGTCTCTGTTTATTCCATAGCTCTTTTATTTCGAGTTACTAACACTTAGCAACCGAACCGGTATCTTAATACCCTGGTGCTACTAGGAGTACTAGTAAAGTACACATTAACATAATGTATATCCAATATACTTCTATCGACCTTGCCAGCCTTCTCATCTACCAAGTATCTAGGGTGATTCTACTTCAGCGACTGTTCCCCTTATTATAGAAGCACTTAGTCTCGGGTTTGGGTTCAACCTCATGTTTCTTCACTGGAGCAGCAACTGATTTTTCGTTTCATGAAGTACCCCTTCTTGCCCTCGCCCTTCTTGAAACTAGTGGTTTCACTAACCATCAACAATTGATGCTCCTTCTTGATTTCTAATTTCGCGGTGTCAAACATCGCGAATATCTCAAGGATCATCATATCTATCCCTGATATGCTATAGTTCATCACGAAGCTCTAGCAGCTTGGTGGCAATTACTTTGGAGAAACATCACTATCTCATCTGGAAGATCAACTCCTACTGGATTCAAGTGATTGTTGTACTCAGACAATCTGAGCACAAGCTCAACGATTGAGCTTTTTTTTCCTTAGTTTGCAAGCTAAGAAAATCGTCGGAGGTCTCATAACTCTTGACGTGGGCACGAGCCTGGAATCCCAATTTCAGCCCTCGAAACATCTCATATGTTCCGCGACATTTCGAAAACGTCTTTGGTGCCTCTATTCTAAACCATTTAACTGAACTATCACATAGTTATCAAAAGGTGTATGTCCGATGTTCGCAACATCCACAGACGACGTTTGGGGTTCAGCACACTGAGCGGTGCATTAAGGACATAAGCTTTCTACTGTCCGTATAATCGCTACTGTCAACTTTCAACTATATTTTATCTAGGAACATATCTAAACAGCGGAACTAAAGCGCGAGCTTACGACATAATTTGCAAAGATCTTTTGACTAGGTTCAGGATAATTAAGTTCATCTCATGAACTCCCACTCAGATAGACATCCCTCTAGTCATCTAAGTGATTACACGATCCGAGTCAACTAGGCCGTGTCCGATCATCACGCGAGACGGACTACTCATCATCGATGAACATCTTCATGTTGATCGTATCTACCATACGACTCATGCTTGACCTTTCGGTCTCTTGTGTTCCGAGGCCATGTATGTACATGCTAGGCTCGTCAAGTTAACCTAAGTGTTTCGCGTATGTAAATCTGGCTTACACCCGTTGTATGTGAACGTAAGAATCTATCACACCCGATCATCACGTGGTGCTTCAAAACGACGAACTTTCGCAACGGTGCACAGTTAGGGGGAACACTTTCTTGAAATTTTAATGAGGGATCATCTTATTTACTACCGTCGTTCTAAGCAAATAAGATGTATAAAGATGATAAACATCACATGCAATCAAAAAGTGACATGATATGGCCAATATCATTTTGCTCCTTTTGATCTCCATCTTCGGGGCTCCATGATCATCATCGTCACCAGCATGACACCATGATCTCCATCATCAGGATCTCCATCATCGTGTCTCCATGAAGTTGTCTCGCCAACTTATTACTTCTACTACTATGGCTACCGGTTAGCAATAAAGTAAAGTAATTACATGGCGTTGTTCAATGACACGCAGGTCATACAATAAATAAAGACAACTCCTATGGCTCCTGCCGGTTGTCATACTCATCGACATGCAAGTCGTGATTCCTATTACAAGAACATGATCAATCTCATACATCACATATCATTCATCACATTCTTCTTGGACATATCACATCACATAGCATACCCTGCAAAAACAAGTTAGACATCCTCTAATTGTTGTTTGCATGTTTTACGTGGCTGTTATGGGTTTCTAGCAAGACTGTTTCTTACCTACGCAAAAGCCACAACGTGATATGCCAATTGCTATTTACCCTTCATAAGGACCCTTTTCATCGAATCCGATCTGACTAAAGTGGGAGAGACTGTCACCCGCTAGCCACCTTATGCAACAAGTGCATGTCAGTCGGTGGAACCTGTCTCACGTAAGTATACGTGTAAGGTCGGTCCGGGCCGCTTCATCCCACAATGCCGCCGAATCAAGATAAGACTAGTAACGGTAAGCATATTGAACAAAATCAACGCCCACAACTACTTTGTGTTCTACTCGTGCAAAGAATCTACGCATAGACCTAGCTCATGATGCCACTGTTGGGGAATGCAGCAGAAATTCAAAATTTTCCTACGTGTCACCAAGATCTATCTATGGAGAAACCAGCAAACGGACGGCACCTCCGCGTTCAACACACGTACAGCCCGGTGACGTCTCCCATGCCTTGATCCAGCAAGGAGAGAGGGAGAGGTTGAGGAAGACTTCGTCCACCAGCAGCACAACAGCGTGGTGGTGGTGGAGGAGCATGGCAATCCTGCAGGGCTTCGCCAAGCACCGCGGGAGAGGAGGAGGACTTGGGAGAGGGGGAGTGCTGCACCAGAACTTGGGGTATGGCTGCCCTCCCACCCCCCACATATATAAAGGGGCAATGGAGAGGGGGCCGGCCCTCTCAGATCCAATCTAAGGAGGGGGCGGCGGCCAAGGGGGGGAGGAGTGCCTCCCAAGTCAAGTGGAGGCCCTCCCCCTTAGGGTTTCCCCTCTCTCATGCGCATGGGCCTTGGGGGGCTGGTGCCCCTAGCCCATTAAGTCTAGAGCGCCCCCTTACAGCCCATGCTGCTGTATTGGACGTGGTGGAACAATTTCCGGACCTCCGGACCCCTCCGGAATCCTCCGGAACCTTCTGGAAGCTTCCCGGTACAATACCGAAAAAACCCGAACTTTTCCCGGAACCCGAACAACAACTTTCCATATATAAATCTTTACCTCCGGACCATTTCGGAACTCCTCGTGACGTCCAGGATCTCATCCGGGACTCCGAACAACATTCTATAACCACATACAAACTTCCTTTATAACCCTAGCGTCATCGAACCTTAAGTGTGTAGACCCTACGGGTTCGGGAACCATGCAGACATGACCGAGATATTCTCCGGTCAATAACCAACAGCGGGATCTGGATACCCGTGTTGGCTCCCACATGTTCCACGATGATCTCATCGGATGAACCACGATGTCAAGTACTCAATCGATCCCGTATACAATTCCCTTTGTCTAGCGGTATTGTACTTGCCCGAGATTCGATCGTCGATATACCGATACCTTGTTCAATCTCGTTACCGGCAAGTCTCTTTACTCGTTCCGTAACACATCATCCCATGATCAACCCCTTGGTCACATTGTGCACATTATGATGATGTCCTACCGAGTGGGCCCAGAGATACCTCTCCGTCACACGGAGTGACAAATCCGAGTCTCGATTCGTGCCAACCCAACAGGCACTTTCGGAGATACCTGTAGTGCACCCTTATAGCCACCCAGTTACGTTGTGACGTTTGGTACACCCAAAGCATTCCTACGGTATCCGGGAGTTGCACAATCTCATGGTCTAAGGAAAAGATACTTGACATTAGAAAAGCTTTAGCATACGAACTACACGATCTCTGTGCTAGGCTTAGGATTGGGTCTTGTCCATCACATCATTCTCCTAATGATGTGATCCCGTCATCAATGACATCCAATGTCCATGGTCAGGAAACCTTAACCATCTATTGATCAACGAGCTAGTCAACTAGAGGCTTACTAGGGACATGGTGTTGTCTATGTATCCACACATGTATCTGAGTTGCCTATCAATACAATTATAGCATGGATAATAAACGATTATCATGAACAAGGAAATATAATAATAACTAATTTATTATTGCCTCTAGGGCATATTTCCAACAAGGGGGACCACTATAAGTGCATCTAGTGCCCCTTAGTGATTTTGGTGTGTTGAAGACTTATAGGTTGAGGGTATGATGCGTTTGTGAGTGTACACAGGTCTATAAGTCTATGAGGAGTTTGATATTTACAGAGAAAGTTGACCCCTAAAAATGAAGTTCTTCAACTGAAGACTTTGTATTTCTGAAGACTTTCTTAAGACTTTGAAAGTGAAGAAATTGGTGTGACCTTGAAGACTTGGTACTCATTCGAGGAACATGAAGCGTGAAGACTCTTATTTTCATAGTTTCATTTTGTCTTTCTTGAGTCATAGGAAACACCGTACTATTAAAGGGGGTCAAGGAAATACTAAGGAAAAATTTCCATGTGATGCTCAACTGAAAATCCTACACCTACCAATCCCTTCGAGTGAAGCCATTGGAAATCTCGCACAGTTCAGTCATATTCTTCAGTGACAGAGACGAAGTTCTTCTAGTCTCTGAGGAAATTGTTCTGACTAAGGAGTTAGGAATTCGCTAGTGCGGATTGCCTACAAAGTGAGGAACATGATAGCCCTGAGGTATTTGAGAGTCAAATATTCCGACCGTTGCTATGTTACGCGTCAGCTGTCCCAAAATATCTACCCACCTAACGGTCATATCAGACAAGGGCATTTATGTCTTATCATGTCGGGTTGCTCCCTAGGCTATAAATAGCCGCCCCCTACAACCACTAGCTGGTTGGCTGCTTCGAGAGAAACTGACACTTGTCAATTGAGAGCAACCCATCCTCCGAGGACTTTGAGCAAAAATCATCAAGTGAGGAAAACCCAAACCCAAACCTACAAACCCCCAAGTGATTGAGCATCACTGAAGAGATTGATCCTGCGTGGATCCGACGCTTGTTTCCTTTGAAGATTGTGCTTCCAGACGGTTAGGCGTCAAGGTCTAGAGTATCCAAGAGGAATCGTGGATCGCCGAGTGACCAAGTTTGTGAAGGTCCGGAAGTCACCTGAAGACTTACCACGAGTGATTGGGCGAGGTTTGTGTGACCTTAGCTCAAGGAGAATACGATGAGGCCTGTGTGTCCGAGACTGGGTGTAACACCCACGATGCGGCTATATCTCCCACGTGTCGAAGCACGACTTATAGGCATAACCGCATTGTGGTTTTGTCGCAAGAAGGGTCATCTTCACACAATCCCATGTAATGAACAAGAATGGGATAAAGAGTTGGCTTACAATCGCCACTTCACACAATGAACATATAATTCATACATCATTTAGAATACACACATAGTCCGACTATGGACTAAGCCAAAAGAAAAGAAGATAACCCAACTGCTAGATCCCCGATCGTCCCAAATGTGCTCCACTATTGATCAACATGAAACGAAACATAGCAACGACCAAGATCTTCGTTGAACTCCCGCTTGAGTTCGGTAGCATCGCCTGCACTAGTAACATCGGCACCTGCAACTGTTGCGATAGTATCTGGTGAGTCACGAGGACTCAGCAATCTCAAAACCCGCGAGATCAAGACTATTTAAGCTTATGGGTAGGAAGTGGTAATGAGGTGGGGTTGCAGCAAGCACGAAGCAAATATGGTGGCTAACATACGCAAATAAGAGCGAGAAGAGAAGCAACAAAACGGTCGAGAAGCTACAAGTGATCAAGAAGTGATCCTGAAACTACTTACGCACAATCATAACACAAAGACCATGTTCACTTCCCGGACTCCGCCGAAAAGAGACCATCACGGCTACACACGCGGTTGATGCATTTTAATTAAGTCAAGTGTCAAGTTCTCTACAACCGGATATTAACAAATTCCCATCTGCCACATAACCGTGGGCACGGCTCTTGAAAGTTTATACCCTACGGGGGTGTCCCAACTTAGCCCATCACAAGCTCTCACGGTCAACAAAGGATATTCCTTCTCCCGGGAAGACCCGATCAGTCTCAGAATCCCGGTTTACAAGACATTTCGACAATGGTAAAACAAGACCGCCAAAGCCGCCTGAATGTGCCGACAAATCCTGATAGGAGCTGCACATATCTCGTTCTCAGGGCACACTGGATTGTCCAAACTTCTGGTAGGCCAGCCCAGAGTTGCCCCTGGTGGCCACCGGCGGCTAACAGGTTGGACCAACACTCACAACGAGCACTGGCCTGGGGAGGTAAACAAAGATGACCCTTGAGTCTGCAGAACCCAAGGGAAAAAAGGCTTAGGTGGCAAATGTTAAAACCAAGGTTGGGCCTTGCTGGAGGAGTTTTATTCAAAGTGAACTGTCAAGGGGGTCCCATAAATCACCCAACCGCGTTAGGAACGCAAAATCTGGGAACATAATACCGATATGACGGAAACTAGGGCGGCAAGAGTGGAACAAAACACCAGGCATAAGGCCGGGCCTTCCACCCTTTACCAAGTATATAGATGCATTAATTAAATAAGAGATATTGTGATATCCCAACATAATCCGGATCCAACATGGAGCAATCTTCAACTTCACCTGCAACTAAGAACGCTATAAGAGGGGCTGAGCAAAGCGGTAACATAGCCAAGCAACAGTTTTCTAGGAAGGGTGAAAACATTAGATGCTGGCATGGCAATTTGGGAGGCTTGGTAAACAAGTGATAGGTAGCGCAGCGTGGCGATAGAACGAAGCAACTAGCAAGCAAAGATAGAAGTGATCTCGAGGGTAATGGTCATCTTGCCTGAAATTCCGCTAGGAAGAAGACCGAGTCCATGAAGAAGACAAACGAACATAGTCGAACGAATCCTCACAACTCCGGAACAAAAACGAAGCTACCGAGAGAAGCAAACCGGAAAGAAGCAAACAACATGGTAAGCAAACATCACATAAACATGGCATGATGCGCAATCAAGTATGATGCATGTCCGGTTAATGAGGCATGGCATGGCAAAGTGCAACAAACAATATTACAAGTTAAGTGGAGCTCAATATGCAACGAGTTGCATATTGACAAAACACCACATTGACATATTTAGTTTAATCTCGTTTAAGCTACCAAACAATATTAAATGTTGTTAAACATGGCAAGAGGTGAAGCATAATTAAACTACCTATCTAGGCAAGTTTAAATGAGGCCGGAACAACAAACAACAATTTCGGAAAATCTCATGTCATTTAGCAATTTTTAAGCAAACAACAATTTTAAGCATTTAAATGTTGATATCATGATGCGGATTGACATATGCAAGTTTTATGCAATTTTATGAAAATGTTGACATGAGCATGTTATGAAGCATTTGGTCACCATGACGGACGAAAGGGGTGCCATGGCAATGACAATGGAAATGGTGCCACGGTGATATTCTGATGATCCAACAACTCGTCGAGATGTCGGTGCAAAAGAAAGTGTGGATGTGCATAACATGCAAAAGATGGTGGGATGATCCCGGCAACCGGGTTCCCATGGGTCGACGGCATGGCAAACCAGGAGGAACATGCAATGACAATTCCATCATGGTGCAAACTCGAGCATCTCATGCAACACACAAGCATTCGTTCACGGGTGATCATCTCGGGATTATACCTTTGAAGCGTGCATTTTGGGACGGAACAAGTTCGATGTTGTGTAGATGGAAGTAGCAGTACACGGGCCGTAGTGGAAGTAGTCGTTCTCGCGACGGTAGTGGAAGTAGTGGTACATGGCGACGGTAGTGGAAGTAGTGGTATTATCGGTCCTCGGCGACGGTAGTGGAAGTAGTGGTGTACGTTTTCGTAGCTGTCCGGGGTCATCGGTAGAGGTACTTGGTGTCTGGTGCGGTACTTGGCGAATCCAAGACGTAGAGGTACACTTGTTGCAGCGGAACTTGACGAAATCCATCTGGAGGTAGCCATCCGTGGTCGTACTCATGTTAACGTGCAACACGATGGTCTTGATGGATCGTAGTCGAACTTGGCGGTTCGTATGGTCACCGTAGATGAACTTGGCGACAGTGATTCTTGTGCTCATGAAACGGCAAGGGGACACAGAATGCAGAGGCCGGAGATGGCAGAACGGCAGCAGGCAGATAGAGGGCCGACGAGAGGATGCAGGCGAGGTGGCTGTCCATGGCAGCGTCGGGCAGGGCTCGAGCTCGGACTCGAGGCAGATGGCAACCGCGAACCGTGGAGGTGCGATAACACAGGCCGAAGGGAAGGTCAATCGGGAACGACAGCGTCGGACAGGAGGTCGGGCTACGAGGCGGGAGGTTGCTGGCGCGCGGTGCATGGTGGTGGTGGTGGTGGACGCGGGCCGGTTCTATCTGGCGTCTAGGGTCGGGGACGAAACCGGAGACGTGAGGACGAGTCGGGTCGACGGGGCGGCCGCCGGCAATGGCTCCGATGGCCGGCGTGGTTGGGGGAGGAGGCGAACGAGCGCGGGGATCGGTAGCAAGGTGATTGGAGGGGTCACCGGCATGGCGGAGCTCTGCAGCAGGAGAAGCATAGGAAGGTGCAGCAAGAGGGCTCTGATCCTCTCTCTCCCTGCAAGTGGCGGCGCCAGGAGGAGAACGAAGGGAGAGAGCTAGGGATCAGGGTGCTGGGTGCGGGTGATGCGTGTATCCTGGTGTGGCGTTGGAGGGAGGAGGCAGGGGATCAAGGACGATCCCGATCGGGACAAGTGGCTGGCAGCGGAGGGGGGAACGAGAGGAGGGATCGAGCAGATGCTCGCTAGGGTTAGATAGGGGGCGAACGGGCCTAGGCTTTAGCAAAAGAAGTGGGCCGGGGAGAAGGAAGGAAGAGGCTGACCATGTTGGAGATTGTTGAACTTATCTCCACTGTTCAGAAAAGAAAAGGATGGAGAGGAAGAGGAAGATAAAAGAAAATATTTGAGGGTCCAAATATTTTCTAATTGAGCTAAAAATTAACAAGTAGCCACTTGGCATATTGCCAAAGTGCCACAACTTGAAATGGGCCATGCGAAGAAAAGATCATGGATGCAAAATAGTTTAGAAACGAGAGGGATTTATAATGCAAGTTTGTTGCGGCGGCTTCCAAATAAATGGAATATTTTATTATAGCTCCCTAATATTGGGAGGATATGTTATAAAGAGAAATCACCATTGTGAATATCCCTCGATTTAAATAGACCGAAGATACGTACGATTTTATTTAGATGAGTTTTTAAAAAGTGGTTGCATGATGACATGATGCAATGCAAAAGATGCAACAAACAAAACAAATCACACGACGAATCTCAGAATACAAGGAAGGCATTTGAAGCGTCGGTCTCGGGGTGTTACATTGGGTGTCATCGAGTTTAAATACTCAGCCACTCCAACCAGATGTACAACTGAGACAGCAGTTGGAACTGGTCTACGAAATCAATGTCTTCACCGAGTTTACTGGTTCTATTTCCTCAACTCTTTAATTTCCTCATCTCTGTTGTTGTGTGCTTGTTCATATCTGTTTGAAGACTTTGATTGAAGACTTTCCCGATTTCCTCAGTTCAATTTCTTCAGTTTGTCCATCTTCATCTTGTGTTATCCTGTGCTTACGCTTTCTGTACTCTATGATTGTCCTCATTTCATCATGATGACTATGCATGTGTTCTGCTATGTTTACTTTTGAGTACTTGTTCCGCTGCAAGTAGTTCTTCATTTAGGAATTTCCTCACCAGCAAATTCCTCAATGAAGAATTCATAAAAATCGCCTATTCACCCCCCCCCCTCTAGTCGATATAACGCACTTTCAATTGGTATCAGAGCAAGGTACTCCCTTGTTTTGTGTGATTTTGGTTTAACCGCCTAGAGTTTCAGTTATGTCGACCGCAGGTATGATCAAGGTCTTTGCTGGGTGTCCTACCTTCGATGGAACGGACTACCCCTACTAGAAGGGGAAAATTTTGTTTTTGCCACTCTAGATTTTGCCAATTTTCCTTATGCCACTCTAGATTTTGACATTTCAATTTTGCCACTCTTAGTTTTTGACAATTATAAAAATTGCCATCCCCGTGGCAAAAGCAAAATTTTCAGAGTGGCAATTGTGATACATTTCAAAAGCTAAGAGTGGCAAAAATGAAATAAAATTATTCAGCTTTTGCAACGGAACGGCAATTGTGACAATTGTCAAAAGCTAAGCGTGGCAAAAGTGAAATGTCAAAATCTAAAGTGGCATAAGGAAAATTGGCAAAATCTAGAGTGGCAAAAACAAAATTTTCCCTACTGGAAGAATAAGATGCGAATACATCTTGAGGCAATTGATAACGATCTCTGGTATGTTGTGGAAAATGGTGTTCCCTCAGTCACACCTTCCCTAAATGCTGCTGATGTGAAGAGATTCAAGCAACTCGATTCTCAAGCGAAGAATACCATATGTGGCCATCTGAGCAAAGGGCAATATGGTAGAGTGAGTGCTTTGAAAACTGCTAAGCTTATCTGGGATAGGCTCTCCAAAGTAAATGAAGGAGTCTCAACTCAACATGACTCTCATGTCGATGTTCTTCGCAATCTCTTCAACCGCTTCAAAAGACTCGACAATGAAAATGTTCAGCAAACCTTCGATCGCCTCATTGATATCTCAAATGAACTTCAAGCGCTTGGCGCCACTGATATCACCGACCATGAGGTGGTGAAGAAATTGCTGAGATCGCTCGATTCTTCATTTGACACTTTGGCACTGATGATTCAAGAACGTGCTGATTACAAGTCACTTGATCCTGCTGATATCCTCGAAAGGCTAAACACTCATGAGTTCCAGCTTGCTGAGAAGAGAGATCTCTATGGTTCGAGCTATGGCAAACCACGTGCTCTAAAGGCCAAGGCTGTCTCTGAGTCTGAAGAAGAGGACTCTACTAGCAGCCTTGGTGATCCTGAAGAACTGAGCCAGGAGCTGGCACTGCTCGCGAAGAAATTTCAGAAGTTCTCAAGACGTGGCCGCTTTGGAAAATCCTCAAGGAGCAACGATTCCTCATCTAGTGACTATAAGAAGAGGCTATGCCACAAATGCAAGAAACCTGGTCACTACATTCAAGATTGTCCTCAGTGGGACAGGGAATTGAAGAAGAAGAAATACAAGGATTATAGTTCTGATGATGCCACGAAGAATAAGAAATCTTCAAAGTCTTCATCGTCAAAATCCTCGAAGTCTTCATCTCACAAGAAGAGCAGCTCCAAGAAAGCTCGGGCATTCATTGGCAAGGAAATGGATTCCGAGGCCGAATCTGAGGAACATGAGGAAGAGGAGGCATCCAAGGAGTCCAAGTCTGGTGTGGCAAGCCTAGCTCTTGCTACCGCGTTCGTCAGCAAGTCTATCTTCAACTCTGAACAAAATGGGAACACCAACAATGCTGATGAAGGCAATGATGACTACGCTCCCACCTATCGCTTCATGGCAAAGGGTGCCAAGGTAACTAAATACCCCTCCTCTGAATCTAGTGAGGATGAATCTGATGAAAATCTTAAGCCTAGCTACTCTAAACTTGCTAAGATTGCTGTGAAACAACAAAAGGCTATTGAAAAGCTTCAAAACATGCTAGACAAAAATGATGATATGTTGGGTGAAGAAATGGACCGCACTAAAAACTTAACTGAAAATCTTCAGAGACTTCAGTCTAAGTTTGACAATCTTCAAAGTCATCATAACACTCTCTTATCTGATCACGAGAAGCTTTCTTATGAATTTCTTCAAAGAAAGCAAGATCTTGAGAAGCTAAGAGTGAGTTATGAAGATCTTCAGAAGGAGTGTGATTCATTACTAGCTCAACAAATCAGCCCTACTCAGGAAGAATTTGATCCGCCATGTCTGAAGTGCATTGAACGTGAATCTGCTAATTCTTCACCTGAATGTTCAAATGCTTCTAATGTTACAAATTCTTCACCTGTCTTTGCTATCACTAATTCGTCATCTGAGGACATTGCTATTATCACTTATGATGCTGGGATGAAGGAATTGTACATGACAGGCATGTACAAAAGCCTCAATGGGCATCAGACTCTTTGTGATGTGCTTAAAAAGTAGATCCTCAATAGGAACCCTAGGAAAGAGGGTATTGCCTTTGAGAGGAAACTCAATGCTGATGGAATATATTGGAAGCCTGAGCAGTACCCCAAAACCTCATGGGTTGCTGCAAAGGGACCTCTAGTTTATCCATCCAATTTATCTGGCTTTACATGTGAATCTTCTCATTATTTTGATGAGTCATTTGACTCCAACTATAAACTGTTCAAGAATCAGAATGGTGAATTATTTGCTAGATATGTTGGCACTAACTGCAGGAACGGTTCCCCTATGAAGAAAATCTGGGTTCCCAAAAGTTATCTTGAAAGTCTTCAGGTGAATGTCCTCATGACACCACCAATGAAGAATAGGAACCCCAGATCCAATTCTTCATATGGACCTAATTCTTCACATGGATTCAATTCCTCAAAAGGATCAAAATCCGCATATGATCATCATCGTGCTAACTCTTCAGTTTCGCAGGGTAGAGCTAAGGGCTATGAATATGAGCATTATTCTTCAAATCATTATGTTCATAAGTCCTCGAAGAATTTCTCTGCTTATTCATATGCTTACCCTAACCCCTCTTATGTGAAACGAAGCGGACTGGCTTCTGTGCCACCTTTCTCATATGGTGCACGCAGAGTGATGAATTCTTTGGCACCCCTTCAGATGTGGATGGTGAAGAAAAAGAACTAATCTCTTATGCAGGGTCATGTCTCTAGACGTGCTCAAAACGTCTAAAGAATTTGCTGGAGACCTGAATTTGCCTGAAAGGACGCAGGCTAATCATGAAGAAATGAACTTTCATTTCACACGTCCTCATACTCAATTATTTGTGTTGTTGCTTGATGAAATTGATCTGATGATATTGATGCCATATTCTTCACTAATGAAGTATATGAGTTCGTAAGTTGCACTAATTCATCTGCAGGATGATCAACCCAAAGCAAACGAGTGGGGCCTTGGTAGTGGATGTACGAATCACATGGCTGGTGACAAGAATCTCTTGATGGACACCCCTTTATCACCGTCACATCTGAAGCATATCATCTTCGCTGACAAAGGAAAAAGTCAGGTATTGGGTCTAGGTAAGGTTGCGATCTCAAAGGATCGACACATGGACAAAGTCATGCTTGTCAAGTCCTTAGGATACAACCTCATGTCTGTCTCAATGCTTTGTGATCTTGATATGCTTGTTGTCTTTGGCAAATATCGTTGCATTGTGATCATGGAAGCTGACAATTCCAAAGTCTTCGAAGGCTTTAGGAGAGGAGACTTGTACATTGTTGATTTCTCTACAGGACCACAACCGGCCGTGTGCCTACTTGCAAAAGCTTCAGAAGGCTGGCCATGGCATCGACGACTTGGTCATGATGGCATGAGGAATTTGCACACGCTTGCGAAGAAGAAGCATGTCATTGGCATTGAGAATGTCAAATTCCTCAAGGATCACTTATGCGGAGCCTGTGAAGCTGGAAATATGACCAAGGCTAAGCATCCAGCGAAGACTATCATGACTACCACTCGACCATTTGAATTGCTTCACATGGATCTCTTCGGTCCTAATCATTATTCTGCTGTTACAAATGATGCATCTCTATATGGCTTTGTTATTGTTGATGGTTATTCTCGTTACACATGGGTGCACATTGTCACTTACAAACATGAGGTGCGGGAAGTCTTCAAATGATTTTCCTCGAGGGCTTCAACCAACTTTGGTGTGAAGATCAAGAACATCAGAAGTGACAATGGGACTGAGTTCAAGAATTCCGGTCTTGATGGCTATCTTGATGAACTTGGTATTACTCATGAGTTATCTGCTCCTTATACTCCTCAGCAAAATGGCGTCGTGGAACGCAAGAACAGAACCCTCGCTGAAATGGCTCGCACTATGCTTGATGAATACAAGACACCTCATCGGTTCTGGATTGATGCAATTGATACTGCTTGCCACATCATCAACAGAGTATATCTTCACAAATTCTTCAAGAAGACTGCCTATGAACTCCTCACAGACAAGAAACCCACCGTGAGTTACTTCAAAGTCTTCAGTGCTAAATGTTGGATTAGAGATCTGTATCACAATTCTAAATTTGCACCGAAAGCACATGAGGGTTTTATGCTTGGTTACGGAAAGGACTCGCACACCTACAGAGTCTTCAACAGCGTTCTTCATAAGGTTGTTGAAACTGTAGATGTGCGGTTCGATGAAACTAATTGCTCGCAAAGAGAGCACCTACCTTCTGTGATAGATGAACCCGCACCTGAGGATTCTATCAAGTTCAAGGCTACTGAGGATGTCATTCCAACCGAAGAATCTGCTAAAGAATTCATTCCAGATCATGATGATCACCGGGCTGCGCACCTAAAAAAATGCTCCTGAAGGAAATGCTGATCAAATTCCTCGAAGACAACCCACTCATCCTCGCATTGCTAACGAAGTGCAAGTCGAGAAGATCATCGATGACATTGAAGCACCAGGTCCTCTCACTCGCTCAAAGGCTTCACATTTATATAACTTTTGTGGGCACTTTGCTTTTGTCTCTATCACAGAGCCCACTAAGGTAGATGAAGCATTTCTGGAGTCTGAGTGGATTCAAGCTATGCAAGAAGAATTACATCAGTTCGAGCTCAACAATGTTTGGGAACTAGTCAAACGTCCAGATCCTCGCAAGCACAACATCATTGGCACAAAATGGATCTACCGCAACAAGCAAGATGAAAATGGCCTTGTGGTGAGGAATAAGGCACGGCTTGTAGCTCAAGGCTACACACAGGTTGAGGGTATTGATTTTGATGAAACTTTTGCACCTGTTGCTAAACTTGAGGCTATTCACATATTACTTGCTTACGCTAACCATAATAATATCACTTTATATCAAATGGATGTGAAAAGTGCATTCCTCAATGGTAAGCCTAAGGAAGAAGTATATGTTGCTCAACCCCCAGGTTTTGAAGATCCAAAGAATCCCGACAAAGTCTTCAGACTCAACAAGGCCCTGCATGGCCTCAAGCAAGCCCCTCGGGCGTGGTATGATACTTTGAAGGAATTCCTCATGAAGAAAGGCTTCAAACCCGGTTCACTCGACCCAACTCTTTTCACTAAATCTTATGATGATGAATTGTTTGTGTGCCAAATATATGTTGATGATATTATCTTTGGCTGTACTGACCAATGCTATAGTGATGAATTTGCCTATATGATGAGTGAAGAATATCAAATGTCTATGATGGGAGAATTTAAATTCTTTTTAGGTCTTCAAATTCGTCAACAGTGAAATGGCATATTCATATCTCAGGAGAAATACCTCAAAGATGTATTGAGGAAATTCGGCATGCAAGACTGCAAATGGGTCAAAATTCCAATGCCCACCAATGGCCATCTATGCACTGATGAAAATGGTAAAGACTTCGATCAAAAGGTATACCGCTCCATGATTGGCTCTTTATTGTACCTATGTGCATCTAGGCCAGATATTATGCTTAGTGTTTGCATGTGTGCCCGATTTCAAGCTACACCGAAGGAATCACACCATAAGGCTGTGAAGCATATTCTTCGATATCTAGCTCACACACCAACACTTGGATTATGGTATCCCAAGGGCTCTTCATTTGATCTCATTGGATATTCAGACTCTGACTATGCCGGCGATCGCGTGGACTGCAAGTCAACATCAGGCACATGCCATTTCCTCGGACGATCTTTGGTCTGTTGGTCCTCGAAGAAACAGAACGGCGTATCACTCTCCACTGCAGAAGCTGAGTACATTGCTGCTGGATCATGTTGTGCTCAATTACTATGGATGAAGCAAAAACTCAAGGACTACGGCATCAACGTGAAGAATGCGCCTCTCTACTGCGACAATGAGAGTGCTATCAAGATTGCGTATAACTTAGTTCAGCACTCGAAGACAAAGCACATCCAGATTCGTCATCATTTTCTTCGTGATCATGTGTTGAAGGGCGACATCTCCATCGACCATGCTAGCACTGAAGATCAACTGGCTGATATCTTCACTAAGCCTTTGGATGAGAAGAGATTTAGCAAGTTGCGGTGTGAGCTAAATATCCTAGAATCTTCGAATATTCTCTGAAAGGGACACACATCCTAACACTTATGCTGACTTGATGACTTAGATGCGCAACATACGAAGTAACGTTTTTCTTCAATCAATAAAGACTAACCCTCTAAGTGTGAAGAAATTAATGAAGAAATTGATTCTCAGAGCCCTACGACAATTGTACGCGGCGTCTGAAATCAGCTTTCTTATATGATGGGTTACGCCACCAACCAAAGTTGAAAATCTTAAAATTGAGTTTTTCTTCGTTTTTGAAATTCCTCAGATTTTCAAATTCTTCAACTTTGCATTGTCTTCACTCTTTCCGGTGTTGTTCTTCATTTGAATATAATATATATATATATATATATATATATATATATATATATATATATATATATATATATATATATATATATATATATATATATTATAGGACAAATGTTTTCTACACGCAGTGGTAGTTACCATCACTTGCGTTTTGTATGTTGTATGTAGTACCTATCGAAACCGAGAGTATGTACGTGTAGTATGTAGTATATAAAATGATTAGGTAGTATA
>NC_041381.1:684503952-684556739 GCF_002162155.2 Triticum dicoccoides | reverse complement strand
ACAGCATTCACTTATTGCTATTTCTTCAAGTTGATTTCTTCTGCTAAGTGAATGTGATCGGACCCTTACCCCTCTATGCTTAACTCAACCCACTCTATTCACAAATTCTTCATGTGCGTTCTAATTTGAAACTCATTCAAAATCTTCACCGTTCTGCATCCCATGACAATACTTATCTATTCACCCACGATCCTACAAGATCGCCACCTCACAATACGTGGGTGACACATGTCACGTGAATGAGAAAGGCCAGGGGCACGTTCGTCCGAAATCTTCGGGCGTACAGTTTTTCACCTCCGCTATAAATACCTCTGCCTCTTCCTCACTTTACTTTTACTCCGCTCGACCTCACTCTCGCTCGAGCTTCCTGAAACCCTAGCGCCGCCGCTACTTCATCATCGCCGGTGAGGAAGAGCTTCACTGCCTCGACCTCGTCGCCGTCGTACTCGCGCCGGTTACGGATTTCTTCACTCCGCCGCCGCTGTAGCCGTCTTCCTCTGCCGAGTTAGGGTGTGGAAGATCTGAACGGACAAACTTCACTCCTACTCTTCCCAGTTCGTCGTGTTCTTCACTTCGGGTAATTAAAAGTTACTTTTACTACCCGCTTTGATTCATGTGTTTTTCTTGAAAATCTTCAAAGGTATTTTATTCTTCAAATCCTCACACACTAAGCACCTCACATGTTATCTGTTCTTGATTCATTTCTCTAAGCAATGATTTTCTTCAAGATTCCTCAGTTGTGTGGATTCTCAAATCTGTACAACTCTGGAACCTAAGATAAAGAATGCTTAGTTAAATTCTTCAAGACTCATCTGGTTAAATTCCTCAGACCTATTCCTTTTGAAAATCTTCTGAGAACGCATATGACCTCTCCAAATTCCTCGCAACTATACTCTGTCCACAGGTACAAATGTCCGCTGCTGGATCACTAGGTTCTCATCAACTTAACTCATTTGCAGCGTTCCTCAAAGAAAAGTTGCATACCTCTTCAGAAACTTCAGTTGTTCATATCCCTCAGCTGAAGAAAATGGGCGATGGTAAGAAGCCACAGAAGGGAGGAAAGAGGCCTGAGGTAAATACTGCGTTTGAAATCCCTGAGGACATTTATGTTGGGTACTGCACACCCCCTGAGGAAGATAGAAATCAACACAAGGTGCGCATTCAAAAGATTGAGAGGAGATGGGCACGAGAATGGAGGGAGTACAGGTATGTTACTCCCAAGTACATGAAGAAATTCACGCTCAACCCTCCATGCTCAAGACCTCCATTGGCACCTGTCCAACTGGCAGATCCCACCAGCCTCAAGCATGGTGAGGACTATGCTGATGAATGGGCAAAGCGCGAGGCTAAACTAGCCAAGCAAGCAAAGGAAGCAGTGAAGAAATTCAATGCAGACTCTGCTGCTGCTGCTACCGCTGCTGAGGCCTCTGCTAGTCAGCCAAAGCAGGCGATGACAAAGAAGCCTGCTCACAAGTCAAGCACTTCTTATTCAATGCCCTCACGGCCAAGCTCCTCAGCAATGCCCTCAAGGCTAGAATCTTCAAAGCCCTCACGACAAATCCCTCAGTCTGCTCCTCCTCCTACAAAGTCCTCAGCTCCTCCGACAAAGTCTTCAGCTGCTCCGACAAAATCCTCGGCACCTGTGCATCTTGCCATGTGCCAAAGGACCACGGGCATCTCAATTGCCTCAGGAACATCTGCAAGTTCCTCAGCTGCACCAAATTCCTCAGGTGGCCCCTCTCTGCTGAAGAAAAAGGCCACTGCTGGACGAGGCCTTCGACCAAGTCCTCACAAGAAGCAGGTCATCTTCCAAGTCCCCTCTGATGAAGATGAGGCTGATGATGAAGAACTTGCTGAAATAATCGGAGACAGGCAAGCCAGGGCCGCTAGAGCCAAAGGTAGCAATGTGCCACTACTGTTGGATCCAAAGTTGATCCTTGACTTCATTGACTTATGGCACAAGGACCCTAACACGCCTTTGCTAGAGATGAATCTCACTCCTGGTCAAAGTCATGTTCTGACTGCCTTCATTGAGGAAGAAAAGTGGAAATTTGAAGAAGTCAGAAAGCTGAAGAAAGCGCAATACAAGAAACAGCGCTACCTCAAGGACAATGTCCTCACTCTCACACCTGATCAGCTCCTTGCCTTGCAAGCTGAAATCAAGCAATTGAGTGATGAGTTTGATCGCTAGTACGCTGATTGGAAGGGAGCCAAGGTTCGGTTCGTCAATCTGACAAAGAAAATCACTTCAAGTGCTGCTCCTCCTGTGCACATTAAAGTTACACCGGCTGAAGCATCTGGTCAGCCTACTGAAGAACATGCCAGCATAGCTGATGACAATCAGGCTACTGAATAAAATGAGAGTGCCAGGGCTAATGACTCCATTCCAGCCGCTGAAGATATTACCAGGGCATCCACTAGTGGTGCGCCTGAAGAAAATGAAGAAATCAGGGCAACTGCAACAGTTGCGCCTGATGAAAATGATCCAAAGTCCGCTGCACCTTCTGCGCCTACCCCAACTCCAATCCTTCCATTTGCATTAGATGTGAAGAAGACCAAGGCTGCAGAGCGTGCAGCTGTGAAAAAGAGGAAGACATCAGCTTCATCAGATTCTCAGCTCCGAAGAAAATGAAGCCTTTGACTAGTTCAACTAAAAATCCAATTGATGCCATTCATGTCTCTTTCATGCCATCAAAGGACCTTGTTCCGTTTGGTGAAGATTATGTGATTCCCGAGGAATCAGATGAAGAAACTCCTTCTTCTGCGTCAACAGAGCAGATGGATGAAGAAATTGAAGTGGATCGAATCCCTTCAACCCCAGTCATCTCCTCACCTATGCCTCAATTCACTGCTGAAGAGGTAGTTGCTGAAGAAATGGAAGATGAGGATGTGGACATCAGTTGTACCACACCCGTACTGAATGATGACTTTTGGGAAAGTCAGCACCCCAACTCTCCGTTGTTCACTCCACTCCAAGCAATTCCTCAGTCCCCAGCTGCTACTGAAGTGCAAATGGGATCTGAAGAACCTCATGCAACCCCGTCTGTCTATAAAGAAATTCCAGCCACTAGTGCTGAAGAAAATGTAAATGAAGAATTGAAGACCCAGGCTGAAGCTGCAGAAGAGCCTAAAATTCCTCAGCCTGAGGAACCTGATATTGCGATTCCTGAAGTGGTGATGCAATTGACTGACACTCCTAAGCCCAAGCCAAAGGATCCCTTCTCAAAGAAGCAAAAATTCAAGGCTGATGATTTCTTCGGCGAACATGTGTTCTTCACTGAAGTCAACCCATATGACAATGCTCGTCTTAGAAGGAAGCGCTTCTGGACTGCCAGCCAGGCCAACTTCTATTCCTTAGTTCTCTTCAAAAAGGACAAAGTCTTCGACCACGAGCACATTCCTCACGTGGACATGGAATCCATGCCTTGCTTCACACAAGTCCTCAGCATGATTCACAATGTAGGCTTGCTAAACTTCTGCTCTGACATCGTTGACTGGAATGAAGAGCTAATTCTTCAGTTCTATGCGACGCTGCATATCACTGGTGAAGCAAATGACATCAACACTTGGGTGTTGGACTGGATGACCGAAAACACTCACTACAAGGCACCAACCTCTGAATTGCTTCGTGCCTTGCCACTCAGTCCTCCACCTGGAGGTGCTCGTTGTCTCTATGATGAGCCTGAACTCACTGCTCACTATATGCAATTGCTCTATGTGCCAAGAACCATCTACCGCATACTGACGAAGACTATGAGTCCTATCAAAGGCCATGACTCATCCGATGAAGAAGTTATCGGGATGATGAAGAATATGCTGTTCAACATAATGCATGGCATCCCCATAAACTATCATGATTTCTTCATGAGGACTCTCATAAATGTTGCACTTTCACCATTTGAGCTGAAGCCTTACGCGTCATGGATCATGAGATTCCTCAGATCAAGGTCTTCACTCAACTACAAGGCTGATTTTCAGAATCACCTCAGCTACTTGCCCCCCATTTAAGTCCTCAAGCGGACGATTTCCTCATCTGATGAGAAGGGCAAGTCACCAGCCGTTATCAATGAAGGCATTCGTCCATTGGATGGTCAGTTCCGCAAAGCTGCATCTTACTCCACCAATGACGACTCTGTTGGGGAACGTAGCAGAAATTCAAAATTTTCCTACGTATCACCAAGATCTATCTATGGAGAAACCAGCAACGAGGGGAAGGAGAGTGCATCTACATACCCTTGTAGATCGCTAAGCGGAAGCGTTCAAGAGAACAGGGTTGAAGGAGTCGTACTTGTTGTGATCCAAATCACCGGAGATCCTAGTGCCGAACGGACGGCACCTCCGCGTTCAACACACGTACAGCTCGGTGACGTCTCTCATGCCTTGATCCAGCAAGGAGAGAGGGAGAGGTTGAGGAAGACTCCATCCAGCAGTAGCACAACGGCGTGGTGGTGGTGGAGGAGCGTGGCAATCCTGCAGGGCTTCGCCAAGCACCGCGGGAGAGGAGGAGGACTTGGGAGAGGGGGAGGGCTGCGCCAGAACTTGGGGTGTGGCTGCCCTCCCACCCCCCACATATATATAGGGGCAAGGGAGAGGGGGGCCGCCCCCCTCAAGTCCAATCTGAGGAGGGGGCGGCGGCCAAGGGGGGAGGAGTGCCTCCCAAGTCAAGTGGAGGCCCTCCCCCTTAGGGTTTCCCCTCTCTCATGCGCATGGGCCTTGGGGGGGCTGGTGCCCCTAGCCCATTAAGGCTAGGGCGCCCCCTTACAGCCCATGCTGCTGTATTGGATGTGGTGGAACAATTTCCGGATCTCCGGACCCCTCCGGAGTCCTCCGGAACCTTCTGGAAGCTTCCCGGTACAATACCGAAAAAACCCGAACTTTTCCCGGAACCCGAACAACAACTTTCCATATATAAATCTTTACCTCCAGACCATTCCGGAACTCCTCGTGACGTCCGGGATCTCATTCGGGACTCCAAACAACATTCGGTAACCACATACAAGCTTCCTTTATAACCCTAGCGTCATCGAACCTTAAGTGTGTAGACCCTACGGGTTCGGGAACCATGCAGACATGACCTAGACGTTCTTCGGCCAATAACCAACAGCAGGATCTGGATACCCATGTTGGCTCCCACACGTTCCACGATGATCTCATCGGATGAAGCACGATGTCAAGGACTCAATCAATCCCGTATACAATTCCCTTTGTCTAGCAGTATTGTACTTGCCCGAGATTCGATCGTCGGTATCCCGATACCTTGTTCAATCTCGCTACCGGCAAGTCTCTTTACTCGTTCCGTAACACATCATCCCGTGACCAACCCCTTGGTCACATTGTACACATTAAGATGATGTCCTACCGAGTGGGCCCAAAGATACCTCTCCGTTTACACGGAGTGACAAATCCCAGTCTCGATTCGTGCCAACCCAACAGACACTTTTGGAGATACCTGTAGTGCACCTTTATAGCCACCCAGTTACGTTGTGACGTTTGGTACACCCATAGCATTCCTACGGTATCCGGGAGTTGCACAATCTCATGGTCTAAGGAAAAGATACTTGACATTAGAAAAGATTTAGCATACGAACTACACGATCTCTATGCTAGGCTTAGGATTGGGTCTTGTCCATCACATCATTCTCCTAATGATGTGATCCCGTTATCAACGACATCCAATGTCCATGGCCAGGAAACCGTAACCATCTATTGATCAACGAGCTAGTCAACTAGAGGCTTACTAGGGACATGGTGTTATCTATGTACCCACACATGTATCTGAGTTTCCAATCAATACAATTATAGCATGGATAATAACGTAACCATAACTAATTTATTATTTGCCTCTAGGGCATATTTCCAACAGTCTCCCACTTGCACTAGAGTCAATAATCTAGTTCACATCGCCATGTGATTAACACTCACAGGTCACATCACCATGTGACCAACATCCAAAGAGTTTACTAGTGTCACTAAACTAGTTCACATCATCATGTGATTAAGACTCAATGAGTTCTGGGGTTTGATCATGTTTTGCTTGTGAGAGAGGTTTTAGTCAATGGATCTGTAACATTCAGATCCGTATGTACTTCGCAAATCTCTAGGTCATATTGTAAATGCTGCTTCCACGCTCCACTTGGAGCTACTCCAAATGGTTGCTCCACTATACATATCCGGTTTGCTACTCAGAGCTATCCGGATAGGTGTTAAGCTTGCATCAACGCAGCTCTTTACGTCAAACTCTTTATCACCTTCATAACCGAGAAACATATCCTTATTCCTCTAAGGATAATTTTGACCACTATCTGATGATCCACTCCTTGATCACCTTTGTACCCTCTTGCCAGATATGTAGCAAGGCACACATCAGGTGCGGTACACAGCATAGCATACTGTAGAGCCTACGTCTAAAGCATAGGGGACGACCTTCGTCCTTTCTCTCTTTTCTGCCGTGGTCGAGCTTTAAGTCTTAACTTCATACCTTACAACTCAGGCAAGAACTCCTTCTTTGACTGATCCATCTTGAACACCTTCAAGATCATGTCAAGGTATGTGCTCATTTGAAAGTACCATTTAGCGTTTTTGATCTATCCTCATAGATCTTGATGCTCAATGTTCAAGCAGCTTAATCCAGGTTTTCTATTGAAAAACACCTTTCAAATAACCCTATATGCTTTCCAGAAATTCTACATCATTTCTGATCAACAATATGTCAACAACATATACTCATCAGAAATTCTATAGTGCTCCCACTCACTTCTTTGGAAATACAAGTTTCTCATAAACTTTGTATAAACCCAAAATCTTTGATCATCTCATCCAAGCGTACATTCCAACTCCGAGATGCTTACTCCCGTCCTTAGAAGCATCGCTGGAGCCAGCATACCTTTTAGCATCCTTACGATCGACAAAAACTTTCTGATTGTATCACATACAACCTTTCCTTACGAAGACTCATAAGGAAACTCGTTTTGACATCCATCTGCCAAATTTCATAAATGCAGCTAATGCTAACATGATTCAGACGGACTTAAGCATCGCTACGGATGAGAAAATCTCATCGTAGTCAACTCCTTGAACTTGTGAAAAACTCTTCGCCACAAGTCGAGCTCCATAGACGGTGACATTACCATCCACGTCCGTCTTCTTCTTAAAGATCCATTTATCTCAATGGCTTGCCGATCATTGGGCAAGTCCACCAAAGTCCATGCTTTGTTCTGATACATGGATCCTATCTCGGATTTCCTGGCTTCTAACCATTGTCAGAATTTGGGCCCACCATCGCTTCTCCATAGCTCATAGGTTCATTGTTGTCTAGCAACATGACCTTCAAGACAGGATTACTGTACCACTCTGAAGTAGTACGCATCCTTGTCACCCTACGAGGTATGGTAGTGACTTGATCCAAAACTTCATGATCACTATCATAAGCTTCTACTTTAATTGGTGTAGGCGCCACAGGAACAACTTCTTGTGCCCTGCTACACACTTGTTGAAGTGACGGTTCAATAACCTCATCAAGTCTCCACCATCCTCCCACTCAATTCTCGAGACAAACCTTTCCTCGAGAAAGGACCCGATTCAAGAAACAATCCCTATTGCTTTCGGATCTGAATTAGGAGGTATACCCAACTGTTTTGGGTGTCCTATGAAGATGCATTTTATCCGCTTTGGGTTCGAGCTTATCAACCTGAAACTTTTTCACATAAGCGTCGCAGCCCCAAACTTTTAAGAAACGACAACTTAGGTTTCTCCAAACCATAGTTCAAACGGTGTCGTCTCAACGGAATTACCTGGTGCCCTGTTAAAGTGAGTGCGGTTGTCTCTAATGCCTAACCCATGAACGATAGTGGTAATTTGATAAGAGACACCATGGTACGAACCATATCCAATAGGGTGCAACTATGATGTTCGGACACACCATCACACTATGGTGTTCCAGGCGGTATTAATTGTGAAACAATTTCCACAATGTCTTAATTGCATGCCAAAGCTCGTAACTCAGATACTCATCTCTATGATCATATCATAGACATTTTATCCTCTTGTCACAATGATCTTCAACTTCACTCTGAAATTACTTGAACCATTCAATAATTCAAACTTGTGTTTCATCAAGTAAATACACTCAGTATCTACTCAAATC
Organism: Triticum dicoccoides; assembly: GCF_002162155.2. Taxonomy (NCBI): domain Eukaryota; kingdom Viridiplantae; phylum Streptophyta; class Magnoliopsida; order Poales; family Poaceae; genus Triticum; species Triticum dicoccoides. The sequence goes on along the minus strand of NC_041381.1, from coordinate 684,548,596 downwards.
ATCCGTGAAGTAAGAACATAACGATATTCACTGCATGCCTCAGCACTCATTGGACTGCACACATCAAAATGTGTTACTTCCAACAAGTTGCTATCTTGTTCCATCTTACTAAAACCGAGGCTTTTCAATCATTTAGCCCATGTGGTATGATTTGCATATCTCAAGTGATTCAAAATCAAGTGAGTCCAAACGATCCATCTGCATGGAGTTTCTTCATGCGTATACACCAATAGACATGGTTCGCATGTCTCAAACTTTTCAAAAACGAGTGAGTCCAAAGATCCATCAACATGGAGCTTCTTCATGCGTTTTATACCAATATGACTTACATGGCAGTGCCACAAGTAAGTGGTACCATCATTACTATCTTATATCTTTTGGCATGAAAATGTGTATTACTATGATCGAGATTCAATAAACCATTCCTTTAGGTGCAAGACCATCAAAGGTATTATTAAAATGAATAGAGTAACCATTATTCTCCTTAAATGAATAACCGTACTGTGATAGACATAATCCAATCATGTTTATGCTCAACGCAAACACCAAATGACAATTATTCAGGTTTAATACTAATCTTGATGGTAGAGGGAGCGTGCGATGTTTGATCACATCAAACTTGGAAACACTTCCAACACATATCGTCAGCTCACCTTTAGCTAGTCTCTGTTTATTCCATAGCTCTTTTATTTCGAGTTACTAACACTTAGCAACCGAACCGGTATCTTAATACCCTGGTGCTACTAGGAGTACTAGTAAAGTACACATTAACATAATGTATATCCAATATACTTCTATCGACCTTGCCAGCCTTCTCATCTACCAAGTATCTAGGGTGATTCTACTTCAGTGACTGCTCCCCTTATTACAGAAGCACTTAGTCTCGGGTTTGGGTTCAACCTCGGGTTTCTTCACTGGAGCAGCAACTGATTTTTCGTTTCATGAAGTACCCCTTCTTGCCCTCGCCCTTCTTGAAACTAGTGGTTTCACTAACCATCAACAATTGATGCTCCTTCTTGATTTCTAATTTCGCGGTGTCAAACATCGCGAATATCTCAAGGATCATCATATCTATCCCTGATATGCTATAGTTCATCACGAAGCTCTAGCAGCTTGGTGGCAATTACTTTGGAGAAACATCACTATCTCATCTGGAAGATCAACTCCTACTGGATTCAAGTGATTGTTGTACTCAGACAATCTGAGCACAAGCTCAACGATTGAGCTTTTTTTTCCTTAGTTTGCAAGCTAAGAAAATCGTCGGAGGTCTCATAACTCTTGACGTGGGCACGAGCCTGGAATCCCAATTTTAGCCCTTGAAACATTTCATATGTTCCGTGACGTTTCGAAAACATCTTTGGTGCCTCTATTCTAAACCATTTAACTGAACTATCACATAGTTATCAAAAGGTGTATGTCTGATGTTCGCAACATCCACAGACGACGTTTGGGGTTCAGCACACTGAGCGGTGCATTAAGAACATAAGCTTTCTATTGTCCGCATTGTTGGAAATATGCCCTAGAGGCAATAATAAAAGTATTATTATTATATTTCCTTGTTCATGATAATTGTCTTTTATTCATGCTATAACTGTATTATCCAGAAATCGTAATACACGTGTGAATACATAGACCACAATATGTCCCTAGTGAGCCTCTAGTTGACTAGCTCGTTGTGATCAACAGATAGTCATGGTTTCCTGGCTATGGGCATTGGATGTCGTTGATAACGGGATCACATCATTAGGAGAATGATGTGATGGACAAGACCCAATCCTAAGACTAGCACAAAAGATCGTGTAGTTCATTTGCTAGAGCTTTGCCAATGTCAAGTATCTCTTCCTTCGACCATGAGAGCGTGTAACTCCTGGATACCGTAGGAGTGCTTTGGGTGTATCAAACGTCACAACGTAACTGGGTGACTATAAAGGTGCACTACAGGTATCTCCGAAAGTATCTATTGTTTTATGCGGATCGAGACTGGGATTTGTCACTCCGTGTAAACGGAGAGGTATCTCTGGGCCCACTCGGTAGGACATCATCATATGCACAATGTGACCAAGGAGTTGATCACGGGATGATGTGTTACGGAACGAGTAAAGTGACTTGCCGGTAACGAGATTGAACAAGGTATTGGATACCGACGATCGAATCTCGGGCAAGTAACATACCGATAGACAAAGGGAATTGAATACAGGATTGATTAAGTCCTTGACATCATGGTTCATCCGATGAGATCATCGTGGAACATGTGGGAGACATCATGGGTATCCAGATCCCGCTGTTGGTTATTGACCAGAGAACGTCTCGGTCATGTCTACATGTCTCCCGAACCCGTAGGGTCTACACACTTAAGGTTCGATGACGCTAGGGTTATAAAGGAAGTTTGTATGTGGTTACCGAATGTTGTTCGGAGTCCCGGATGAGATCCCGGACGTCACGAGGAGTTCCGGAATGGTCCGGAGGTAAAGATTTATATATGGGAAGTCCTATTTTGGCCACCGGAAAATGTTCGGGATTTTTCGGTATTGTACCGGGAAGGTTCTAGAAGGTTCCGGAGTGGGGACCACCTGCATGGGGGGACCCACATGGACGTGGGTAGTGGGGGCAAGGCCCCACACCCCTGGTCAAGGCGCACCAAGATCCCCCCTTAGAAGGAATAAGATCATATCCCGAAGGGATAAGATCAAGATCCCTAAAAAGGGGGGATAACAATCGGTGGGGAAGGAAATAATGAGATTTCTTTCCTCCCACCTTGGCCAACGCCCCAATGGACTTGGAGGGCAAGAAACCAGCCCCTCCACCCCTATATATAGTGGGGAGGCGCATGGGAGCTATATACGAAGTTCTGGCACAGCCCTACCTCTCTTCCTACTCCTCCTCTCCCATGGTGCTTGGCGAAGCCCTGCTGGATTGCCACGCTCCTCCACCACCACCACGCCGTTGTGCTGCTGTTGGATGGAGTCTTCCTCAACCTCTCCCTCTCTCCTTGCTGGATCAAGGTGTGGGAGACGTCACCGGGCTGTACGTGTGTTAAACGCGGAGGTGCCGTCCGTTCGGCACTAGGATCATCGGTGATTTGAATCACGACGAGTACGACTCCATCAACCCCGTTCACTTGAACGCTTCCGCTTAGCAATCTACAAGGGTATGTAGATGCACTCTCCTTCCCCTCGTTGCTAGTCTCTCCATAGATAGATCTTGGTGACACGTAGGAAAATTTTGAATTTCTGCTACGTTCCCCAACAGTGGCATCATGAGCTAGGTCTATTGCGTAGATTCTTTGCACGAGTAGAACACAAAGTAGTTGTGGGCGTTGATGTTGTTCAATATGCTTACCGTTACTAGTCCAATCTTGTTTCGACGGTATTGTGGGATGAAGCGGCCCGGACCGACCTTACACGTACTCTTACGTGAGACAGGTTCCACCGATTGTGGCTAGCGGGTGCCAGTCTCTCCCACTTTAGTCGGAACGGATTCGATGAAAAGGGTCCTTATGAAGGGTAAATAGCAATTGGCATATCACGTTGTGGTTTTGCGTAGGTAAGAAACGTTCTTGCTAGAAACCCATAGCAGCCACGTAAAACATGCAAACAACAATTAGAGGACGTCTAACTTGTTTTTGCAGGGTATGCTATGTGATGTGATATGGCCAAGAAGAATGTGATGAATGATATGTGATGTATGAGATTGATCATGTTCTTGTAATAGGAATCACGACTTGCATGTCGATGAGTATGACAACCGGCAGGAGCCATAGGAGTTGTCTTAATTTATTGTATGACCTGCGTGTCATTGAACAACGCCATGTAAACTACTTTACTTTATTGCTAAACGCGTTAGTCATAGAAGTAGAAGTAGTCGTTGGCATGACAACTTCATGAAGACACGATGATGGAGATCATGGTGTCATGCCGGTGACGATGATGATCATGGAGCCCCGAAGATGAAGATCAAAAGGAGCAAAATGATATTGGCCATATCATGTCACTATTTCATTGCATGTGATGTTTATTATGATTATGCATCTTGTTTACTTAGGACGACGGTAGTAAATAAGATGATCCCTTACAAAATTTCAAGAAGTGTTCTCCCCTAACTGTGCACCGTTGCTACAGTTCGTCGCTTCTAAGCACCACGTGATGATTGGGTGTGATGGATTCTTACGTTCACATACAACAGGTGTAAGACAGTTTTACACAGCGAAAACACTTAGGGTTAACTTGACGAGCCTAGCATGTGCAGACATGGCCTCGGAACACGGAGACCGAAAGGTCGAGCATGAGTCGTATAGTAGATACAATCAACATGAAGATGTTCACCGATGATGACTAGTCCGTCTCACATGATGATCGGACACGGCCTAGTTGACTCGGATCATGTAATCACTTAGATGACCAGAGGGATGTCTATCTGAGTGGGAGTTCATAAGATGAACTTAATTATCCTGAACATAGTCAAAAGACCCTTTGCAAATTATGTCGTAGCTCGCGCTATAGTTCTACTGTTTAGATATGTTCCTAGAGAAATTATAGTTGAAAGTTGATAGTAGCGATTATGCGATCAGTAGAAAGCTTATGTCCTTAATGCACCGCTCAGCGTGCTGAACCCCAAACGTCGTTTGTGGATGTTGCGAACATCGGACATACACGTTTTGATAACTACGTGATAGTTCAGTTAAATGGTTTAGAGTTGAGGCACTAAAGACGTTTTCGAAACGTCGCGGAACATATGAGATGTTTCAAGGGCTGAAATTGGATTTCAGGCTCGTGCCCACGTCAAGAGGTATAAGACCTCCGACGATTTTCTTAGCCTGCAAACTAAGGGAGAAAAGCTCAATCGTTGAGCTTGTGCTCAGATTGTCTGAGCACAACAATCACTTGAATCGAATGGGAGTTGATCCTCCAGATGAGATAGTGATGTTTCCCCAAAGTCATTGCCACCAAGCTGCTAGAGCTTCGTGATTAACTATAACATATCAGGGATAGATATGATGATCCTTGAAATATTCATGATGTTTGACACCGCGAAAGTAGAAATCAAGAAGGAGCATCAATTGTTGATGGTTGGTGAAACCACTAGTTTCAAGAAGGGCAAGGGAACAAAGGGATACTTCATGAAACGGCAATTCAGCTGCTGCTCTAGTGAAGAAACCCAAGGTTGAACCCAAACCCGAGACTAAGTGCTTCTGTAATAAGGGGAACAACCACTGGAGCAGCATTACCCTAGATACTTGGTAGATGAGAAGGCTGGCAAGGTCGATAGAAGTATATTGGATATACATTATGTTAATGTGTACTTTTACTAGTACTCCTAGTAGCACCAGGGTATTGGATACCGGTTCGGTTGCTAAGTGTTAGTAACTCGAAATAAAAGCTACGGAATAAACGGAGACTAGCTAAAGGTGAGCTGACGATATATGTTGGAAGTGTTTCCAAGGTTGATATGATCAAGCATCGCACGCTCCCTCTACCACCGAGATTGGTGTTTGCGTTGAGCATAGACATGATTGGATTATGTCTATCGCAATACGGTTATTCATTTAAGGAGAATAATGGTTACTCTATTTTTGAATAATACCTTCAATGGTCTTGCACCTAAAGGAATGGTTTATTGAATCTCGGTCGTAGTGATACACATTTTCATGCCAAAAGATATAAGATAGTAATGATAGTACCACTTACTTGTGGCACTGCCATGTAAGTCATAATGGTATAAAACGAATGAAGAAGCTCCATGTTGATGGATCTTTGGACTCACTCGTTTTTGAAAAGTTTGAGACATGCGAACCATGTCTATTGGTGTATATGCATGAAGAAACTCCATGCAAATGGATCGTTCGGACTCACTTGATTTTGAATCACTTGAGATATGCAAATCATACCACATGGGCAAGATGACTGAAAAGCCTCATTTTCAGTAAGATGGAACAAGATAGAAACTTGTTGGAAGTAACACATTTTGATGTGTGCAGTCGAATGAGTGCTGAGGCATGCAGTGAATATCATTATGTTCTTACTTCACAGATGATTCGAGTAAATGTTGAGTATATTTACTTGATGAAACACAAGTCTGAATTATTGAATGGTTCAAGTAATTTCAGAGTGAAGTAGCAGATCATTGTGACAAGAGGATAAAATGTCTATGATATGATCATAGAGATGAATATCTGAGTTACGAGTTTTGGCACACAATTAAGACATTGTGGAAATTGTTTCGCAATTAATACCGCCTGGAACACCATAATGTGATGGTGTGTCCGAACATCATAGTTGCACCCTATTGGATATGGTGCGTACCATGATGTCTCTTATCGAATTACCACTATCGTTCATGGGTTAGGCATTAGAGACAACCACATTCACTTTAAATAGGGCACCACGTAATTCCGATGAGATGACACCGTATGAATTATGGTTTAGAGAAACCTAAGTTGTCATTTTTTAAAAGTTTGGGGCTGCGACGCTTATATGAAAAAGTTTCAGGTTGATAAGCTCGAACCCAAAGCGGATAAAATGCATCTTCATAGGAAACCCAAAACAGTTGGGTATACCTCCTAATTCATATCCGAAAGCAATATGGATTGTTTCTAGAATCGGGTCCTTTCTCGAGGAAAAGTTTCTCTCGAAAGAATTGAGTGGGAGGATGGTGGAGACTTGATGAGGTTATTGAACCGTCTCTTCAACTAGTGTGTGACAGGGCACAGGGAGTTGTTCCTGTGGCACCTACACCAATTGAAGTGGAAGCTTATGATATTGATCATGAAACTTCGGATCAAGTCACTCCCAAACCTCGTAGGATGACAAGGATGCGTACTACTTCAGAGTGGTACGTAATCCTGTCTTGAAGGTCATGTTGCTAGAAAACAATGAACCTACGAGCTATGGAGAAGCGATGGTGGGCCCGGATTCCGATAAATGGCTTGAGGCCATAAAATCCGAGAGAGGATCCATGTATGAAAACAAAGTGTAGACTTTGGCAGAACGGCTCGATGGTCGTAAGGCTAATGAGTACAGATGGATTTCAAAAGGAAGACGGACAATGATGGTAAATGTCACCATTAAGAAAGCTCGACTTGTCGTTAAGATGTTTTCCGACAAGTTCAAGGAGTTGACTACGATGAGATTTTCTCACTCGTAGCGATGCTAAGAGTCTGTTGGAATTATATTAGCGATTACTGCATTATTTATGAAATCTTGCAGATAGGATGTCAAAACATTGTTTCCTCGACGATTTTAATGAGGAAAGGTTGTATGTGATACAACCGGAAGGTTTTGTCAATCGCGAAAGATGCTAATAAGTATGCAAAGCTCCAGCAATCCTTCTAAGGACTGGAGTGAGCATCTCGGAGTTGGAATGTATGCTTTGATGATGATCAAAAATTTTGGGTTTGTACAAAGTTTATGAGAAACTTGTATTTCCAAAGAAGTGAGTGGGAGCACTATAGAATTTCTGATGAGTATATGTTGTTGACATATTGTTGATCAGAAATGACGTAGAATTTCTGGAAAGCATATAGGGTTATTTTGAAAGTGTTTTTCAATGGAAAGCCTGGATTAAGCTACTTGAACATTGAGCATCAAGATCTATAAGGATAGATCAAAATGCTTAATAATACTTTCAAATGAGCACATACCTTGACATGATCTTGAAGGTGTTCAAGATGGACCAGTCAAAGAAGGAGTTCTTGCCTGAGTTGTAAGGTATGAAGTTAAGACTTAAAGCTCGACCACGGCAGAATAGAGAGAAAGGACGAAGGTCGTCCCCTATGCTTAAGACGTAGGCTCTTCAGTATGCTATGCTGTGTACCGCACCTGAAGTGTACCTTGCCATGAGTCAGTCAAGGGGTACAAGAGTGATCCAAGAATGGCTCACAGGACAGCGGTCAAAGTTATCCTTAGTAACTAGTGGACTAAGGAATTTTCTCGATTATGGAGGTGGTAAAAGAGTTCGTTGTAAAGGTTACGACGATGCAAGCTTGACATCTATCCGGATAGCTCTGAGTAGAGAGACCGGATACATATAATGGAGCAATAATTTAGAATAGCTCCAAGTAGAACAGTTGTTTGGAATAGCTCCAAATAGAGCGTGGTAGCTGCATCTAGGAGATGACATAGAGATTTGTAAAGCACACACGGATCTGAAAGGTTCAGACCCGTTGACTAAAACCTCTCTCACAAGCAACATGATCAAACATAAAACTCATTGAGTGTTAATCACATAGTGATGTGAACTAGACTACTGACTCTAGTAAACTCTTGGGTATTAGTCACATGGCGATGTGACCTGTGAGTGTTAATCACATGGCGATGTGAACTAGATTATTGACTCTAGTGCAAGTGGGAGACTGTTGGAAATATGCCCTAGAGGCAATAATAAAAGTATTATTATATTTCAATGTTCATGATAAATGTCTTTTATTCATGCTATAACTGTATTATCCGGAAATCATAATACACGTGTGAATACATAGACCACAATATGTCCCTAGTGAGCCTCTAGTTGACTAGCTCGTTGTGATCAACAGATAGTCATGGTTTCCTGGCTATGGACATTGGATGTCGTTGATAACGGGATCACATCATTAGGAGAATGATGTGATGGACAAGACCCAATCCTAAGCATAGCACAAAGATCGTGTAGTTCGTTTGCTAGAGCTTTGCCAATGTCAAGTATCTCTTCCTTTGACCATGAGATCGTGTAACTCCTGGATACCGTAGGAGTGCTTTGGGTGTATCAAACGTCACAACGTAACTGGGTGACTATAAAGGTGCACTACAGGTATCTCCGAAAGTATCTATTGTTTTATGCGGATCGAGACTGGGATTTGTCACTCCGTGTAAACGGAGAGGTATCTCTGGGCCCACTCGGTAGGACATCATCATATGCGCAATGTGACCAAGGAGTTGATCACGGGATGATGTGTTACGGAACGAGTAAAGTGACTTGCCGGTAACGAGATTGAACAAGGTATTGGATACCGACGATCGAATCTCGGGCAAGTAACATACCGATAGACAAAGGGAATTGTATACGGGCTCGATTGAGTCCTTGACATCGTGGTTCATCCGATGAGATCATCGTGGAACATGTGGGAGCCAACATGGGTATCCAGATCCCGCTGTTGGTTATTGACCGGAGAACGTCTCGGTCATGTCTGCATGTCTCCCGAACCCGTAGGGTCTACACACTTAAGGTTCGATGACGCTAGGGTTATAAAGGAAGTTTGTATGTGGTTACCGAATGTTGTTCGGAGTCCCGGATGAGATCCCGGACGTCACGAGGAGTTCCGGAATGGTCCGGAGGTAAATATTTATATATGGGAAGTCCTATTTTGGCCACCGGAAAATGTTCGGGATTTTTCGGTATTGTACCGGGAAGGTTCTAGAAGGTTCCGGAGTGGGGCCCACCTGCATGGGGGGACCCACATGGACGTGGGTAGTGGGGGCAAGGCCCCACACCCCTGGTCAAGGCGCACCAAGATCCCCCCTTAGAAGGAATAAGATCATATCCCGAAGGGATAAGATCAAGATCCCTAAAAAGGGGGGATAACAATCGGTGGGGAAGGAAATAATGAGATTTCTTTCCTCCCACCTTGGCCAACGCCCCAATGGACTTGGAGGGCAAGAAACCAGCCCCTCCACCCCTATATATAGTGGGGAGGCGCATGGGAGCTATACACGAAGTTCTGGCACAGCCCTACCTCTCTTCCTACTCCTCCTCTCCCATGGTGCTTGGCGAAGCCCTGCTGGATTGCCATGCTCCTCCACCACCACCACGTCGTTGTGCTGCTGTTGGATGGAGTCTTCCTCAACCTCTCCCTCTCTCCTTGCTGGATCAAGGCGTGGGAGACGTCACCGGGCTGTACGTGTGTTGAACGCGGAGGTGCCGTCCGTTCGGCACTAGGATCATCGGTGATTTGAATCACGACGAGTACGACTCCATCAACCCCGTTCACTTGAACGCTTCCGCTTAGCGATCTACAAGGGTATGTAGATGCACTCTCCTTCCCCTCGTTGCTAGTCTCTCCATAGATAGATCTTGGTGACACGTAGGAAAATTTTGAATTTCTGCTACGTTCCCCAACACGCATAATCGCTACTATCAACTTTCAACTATATTTTATCTAGGAACATATCTAAACAGCGGAACTAAAGCGCGAGCTTACGACATAATTTGCAAAGATCTTTTGACTATGTTCAGGATAATTAAGTTCATCTCATGAACTCCCACTCAGATAGACATCCCTCTAGTCATCTAAGTGATTACACGATCCGAGTCAACTAGGCCGTGTCCGATCATCACTTGAGACGGACTAGTCATCATCGATGAACATCTTCATGTTGATCGTATCTACCATACGACTCATGCTCGACCTTTCGGTCTCTTGTGTTCCGAGGCCATGTCTGTACATGCTAGGCTCGTCAAGTTAACCTAAGTGTTTCGCGTATATAAATCTGGCTTACACCCGTTGTATGTGAACGTAAGAATCTATCACACCCGATCATCACGTGGTGCTTCAAAACGACGAACTTTCGCAACGGTGCACAGTTAGGGGGAACACTTTCTTGAAATTTTAATGAGGGATCATCTTATTTACTACCGTCGTTCTAAGCAAATAAGATGTATAAAGATGATAAACATCACATCCAATCAAAAAGTGACATGATATGGCCAATATCATTTTGCTCCTTTTGATCTCCATCTTAGGGGCTCCATGATCATCATCGTTACCGGCATGACACCATGATCTCCATCATCAGGATCTCCATCATCGTGTCTCCATGAAGTTGTCTCGCCAACTTATTACTTCTACTACTATGGCTATCGGTTAGCAATAAAGTAAAGTAATTACATGGCGTTGTTCAATGACACGCAGGTCATACAATAAATAAAGACAACTCCTATGGCTCCTGCCGGTTGTCCTACTCATCAACATGCAAGTCGTGATTCCTATTACAAGAACATGATCAATCTCATACATCACATATCATTCATCACATTCTTCTTGGCCATATCACATCACATAGCATACCCTGCAAAAACAAGTTAGACGTCCTCTAATTGTTGTTTGCATGTTTTACGTGGCTGCTATGGGTTTCTAGCAAGAACGTTTCTTACCTACACAAAAGCCACAACGTGATATGCCAATTGCTATTTACCCTTCATAAGAACCCTTTTCATCGAATCCGATCCGACTAAAGTGGGAGAGACTGTCACCCACTAGCCACCTTATGCAACAAGTGCATGTCAGTCGGTGGAACCTGTCTCACGTAAGTAACGTGTAAGGTCGGTCCGGGCCGCTTCATCCCACAATGCCGCCGAATCAAGATAAGACTAGTAACGGTAAGCATATTGAACAAAATCAACGCCCACAACTACTTTGTGTTCTACTCGTGCAAAGAATCTACGCATAGACCTAGCTCATGATGCCACTATTGGGGAACGTAGCAGAAATTCAAAATTTTCCTACGTGTCACCAAGATCTATCTATGGAGAAACCAGCAAACGGACGGCACCTCCGCGTTCAACACACGTACAGCCCAGTGACGTCTCCCATGCCTTGATCCAGCAAGGAGAGAGGGAGAGGTTGAGGAAGACTCCATCCAGCAGCAGCACAATAGCGTGGTGGTGGTGGAGGAGCGTGGCAATCCTGCAGGGCTTCGCCAAGCACCGCGGGAGAGGAGGAGGACTTGGGAGAGGAGGAGGGCTGCACCAGAACTTGGGGTATGGCTGCCCTCCCACCCCCCACATATATAGGGGCAATGGAGAGGGGGCTGGCCCTCTCAGATCCAATCTAAGGAGGGGGCGGCGGCCAAGGGGGGGAGGAGTGCCTCCCAAGTCAAGTGGAGGCCCTCCCCCTTAGGGTTTCCCCTCTCTCATGCGCATGGGCCTTGGGGGGCTGGTGCCCCTAGCCCATTAAGGCTAGGGCGCCCCCTTACAGCCCATGCTGCTGTATTGGACATGGTGGAACAATATCCAGACCTCCGAACCCCTCCGGAATCCTCCGGAACCTTCTGGAAGCTTCCCGGTACAATATCGAAAAAACCCGAACTTTTCCCGGAACCCGAACAACAACTTTCCATATATAAATCTTTACCTCCGGACCATTCCGGAACTCCTCGTGACGTCCGGGATCTCATCCGGGACTCCGAACAACATTCAGTAACCATATACAAACTTCCTTTATAACCCTAGCGTCATCGAACCTTAAGTGTGTAGACCCTACGGGTTCGGGAACCATGCAGACATGACCTAGACGTTCTCCGGCCAATAACCAACAGCGGGATCCGGATGCCCATGTTGGCTCCCACATGTTCCACGATGATCTCATTGGATGAACCATGATGTCAAGGACTCAATCAATCCCGTATACAATTCCCTTTGTCTAGCGGTATTGTACTTGCCCGAGATTCGACCGTCGGTATCCCGATACCTTGTTCAATCTTGTTACCGGAAAGTCTCTTTACTCATTCCGTAACACATCATCCCGTGATCAACCCCTTGGTCACATTGTGCTCATTATGATGAGGTCCTACCAAGTGGGCCCAGAGATACCTCTCCGTTTACACGGAGTGACAAATCACAGTCTCGATTGTGCCAACCCAACAGACACTTTTGGAGATACCTGTAGTGCACCTTTATAGCCACCCAGTTACGTTGTGACGTTTGGTACACCCAAAGCTTTCCTACGGTATCCAGGAGTTGCGCAATCTCATGGTCTAAGGAAAAGATACTTGACATTAGAAAAGCTTTAGCATACGAACTACACGATCTCTGTGCTAGGCTTAGGATTGGGTCTTGTCCATCACATCATTCTCCTAATGATGTGATCCCGTTATCAATGACATCCAATGTCCATGGCCAGGAAACCGTAACCATCTATTGATCAACGAGCTAGTCAACTAGAGGCTTACTAGGGACATGGTGTTGTCTATGTACCCACACATGTATTTGAGTTTCCTATCAATACAATTATAGCATGGGTAATAAACGATTATCATGAACAAGGAAATATAATAATAACTAATTTATTATTGCCGCTAGGGCATATTTCCAACAGACTCTGCCACTCATGATTCTGCTGTCAATGCTCCCAAGTCAAGTCCTCAAGCTACTGCTCCTCGTGTGATGACTGACCGTGAACTGCTTATAAGTCTTCACCAGAAGGTGGATCGAAACCACAAATGGGTTAAGCGTCAGTTTGATTCTATTCTTCACAACATGACCTCTACACATAATGCAGTGAAGAAAAACCATTACTACCTCCATGAAGTTTTTGATCGCACCAGGGCTATTTTGTCACATCTATATGGTGAAGAAGATCTGAAGCAAATGGGCTTCCAGGAAGATTTTGACTGGTCTGCTCCTCCTCCGAAGAAATTCAAGAAGGTCAAGGTTCCTTCCTTGGTGGCCAGTTCATATTCTTCATCGTGCGACACGGACGAGTATGAAGACTTGGACGACACTGCAGCAGGCCCTACATCGACTCAAGACCCCAACAACGCTGGCGCTCCTCCATCTTCATGATATTCTTCAGGGGCGTTAGTCCTCATTTTCAACCCTTTTGGTCATTCGATGACAAGGGGGGAGAAATTTGAGTTAGTCTTTAAGCGGATCTATCTTATATGGGCGTTTTTTTTGCTAAGTTACAACTCTCGTTCTTCTGATGACTTTGCTGGATCGAGTTGTAATCTTAAACTCTATGGTGGCCTGATACTTTTGCTGTGTTCTTCTGCATGCTTATTCCTCATCAATGTTAATGCACGCATGCTGAATTACATCAGTCACCATATTTCATCATGCATTTCAAATTCTTCATATTATATGTCAAATGCATGTATGAATTACAAGATATAGGGGGAGATCTCCATGATCATACTCTTCAAGAGTGCATTGCTTCAAAAGAAAATTCCTCACTATGCACATCTGCAGGGGGAGTTCTTCTATATCTTGCAATCAAATTCCTCAATATCAGTATTTACACTTCATATGTTTATCCCCGTTGAAAACTTAACCTATATTGTCATCAATCACCAAAAAGGGTGAGATTGTAAGTGCATCTAGTGCCCCTTAGTGATTTTGGTGTATTGAAGACTTATAGGTTAAGGGACTGATGCGTTTGTGAGTGTACACAGGTCTATAAGTCTATGAGGAGTTTGATATTTACAGAGAAAGTCGACCCCTAAAAATGAAGTTCTCAACTGAAGACTTTGTATTTCTGAAGACTTCCTGAAGACTTTGAAAGTGAAGAAATTGGTGTGACCTTGAAGACTTGGTAATCATTTGAGGAACATGAAGCGTGAAGACTCTTGTTTTTATAGTTTCATTTTCTCTTTCTTGAGTCATAGGAAACACAGTACTGTTAAAGGGGGTCGAGGAAATACTAAGGAAAAATTTCCATGTGATGCTCAACTCAAAATCCTACACCTACCAATCCCTTTGAGTGAAGCCACTGGAAATCTCGCACAATTCAGTCATATTCTTCAGTGACAGAGACAAAGTTCTTCTGGTCTCTGAGGAATTTGTTCTGACTAAGGAGTTAGGAATTCGCTAGTGCGGATTGCCTACAAAGTGAGGAACATGATAGCCCTGAGGTATTTGAGAGTCAAATATTCTGACCGTTGCTGTGCTATGCGCCAGCTGTCCCAAAATACCTACCCACCTAACGGTCATATCAAACAAGGGCATTTATGTCTTATCATGTCGGGCTGCTCCCTAGGCTATAAATAGCCGTCCCCTACAACCACTAGCTGGTTGGCTGCTCCGAGAGAAACTGACACTTGTCAATTGAGAGCAACCCATCCTCCGAGGACTTTGAGCGAAAATCATCAAGTGAGGAAAACCCAAACCCAAACCTACAAACCCCCAAGTGATTGAGCATCACTGAAGAGATTGATCTTGCATGGATCCGACGCTTGTTTCCTTTGAAGACTGTGCTTCTTCCAGACTGTTAGGCGTCAAGGTCTAGAGCATCCAAGAGGAATTGTGGATCGCCGAGTGACCAAGTTTGTAAAGGTCCAGAAGTCACCTGAAGACTTACCACGAGTGATTGGGTGAGGTCTGTGTGACCTTAGCTCAAGGAGAATACGGTGAGGATTGTGTGTCCGGGACTGGGTGTCCTTGAGTTTAAATACTCAGCCACTCCAACCAGATGTACAACTGAGACAGCAGGTGGAACTGGTCTACCAAATCATTATCTTCACTGAGCTTACTGGTTCTATTTCCTCAACTCTTTAATTTCCTCATCTCTGTTGTTGTGTGCTTGTTCATATCTATTTGAAGACTTTGACTGAAGACTTTCTCAATTTCCTCAGTTCAATTTCTTCAGTCTGTCCGTCTTCATCTTGTGTTATCCTGTGTTTACGCTTTTTGTATTCTGTGCTTGTCCTCATTTCATCATGATGACTATGCGTGTGTTCTGCTATGTTTACTTTTGAGTACTTATTCCGCTGCAAGTAGTTCTTCATTTAGGAATTTCCTCACCAGCAAATTCCTCAGTGAAGAATTCATAAAAATTGCCCATTCACCCCCCCCCTCTAGTCGATATAACGCACTTTCACCCACACCCTGTCCTCGAGGGTGGGGGCGCGCCCTCCCCCTGGGCGCGCCCCCTTGTCTCGTGGGCCCCCTGAGGCTCCACCGGCCTCAACTCCAACTCCATATATTCCGTTTCGCGGAGAAAAAAATCAGAGAGAAAGTTTCATTGCGTTTTACGATACGGAGCCGCCACCAAGCCCTAATCTCTCTCGGGAGGGCTGATCTGGAGTCCGTTCGGAGCTCCGGAGAGGGGGATTCTTCGCCATCGTCATCATCAACCATCCTCCATCACCAATTTCATGATGCTCACCGTCGTGCATGAGTAATTCCATCGTAGGCTTGCTGGATGGTGATGGGTTGGATGAGATTTACCATGTAATCAAGTTAGTTTTGTTAGGGTTTGATCCCTAGTATCCACTATTTTCTGAGATTGATGTTGCTATGACTTTGCTATGCTTAATGCTTGTCACTAGGGCCCGAGTGCCATAATTTCAGATCTGAACCTATTATGTTTTCATGAATATATGTGAGTTCTTGATCCTATCTTGCAAGTCTATAGTCACCTATTATGTGTTATGATCCGACAACCCCGAAGTGACAATAATCGGGATACTTCTCGATGACGACCATAGTTTGAGGAGTTCATGTATTCACTATGTGCTAATGCTTTGTTCCGGTTCTCTATTAAAAGGAGGCCTTAATATCCCTTAGTTTCCACTAGGACCCCGCTGCCACGGGAGGGTAGGACAAAAGATGTCATGCAAGTTCTTTTCCATAAGCACGTATGACTATATTCGGAATCCATGCCTACATTACATTGATGAACTGGAGCTAGTTCTGTGTCACCCTATGTTATAGCTATTACATGAGGAATTGCATCTGACATAATTATCCATCACTGATCCAATGCCTACGAGCTTTTCACATCTTGTGCTTTGCTTATTTACTTTTCCATTGCTATTGTTACAATTCCTACAAAACTATTATCTTTACTTTTGCCACTGTTACCATTACTATCATACTACTTTGCTACTAAATACTTTGCTGCAGATACTAAGTTATCCAGGTGTGGTTGAATTGACAACTCAACTGCTAATACTTAAGAATATTCTTTGGCTCCCCTTGTGTTGAATCAATAAATTTGGGTTGAATACTCTACCCTCGAAAGCTGTTGCGATCCCCTACACTTGTGGGTTATCAGTGGCTTCATCACCTTTCTTGATGTTATGCTGAGGACTCTGCTAGCCAATGATCGATCCACCAAGAGCGAAAGCTCGGATTTCGACTATGAGTTTGCTACCGTGTGTAGTGGCAACACTAGAGACGCATATTATTCGGCTTCCTCTTGAATGGGTGTGTATGTGGTAAATAAAGGGGACTGCTCAAAAGAGCTCGAAAGAGACAATATCAAAGGTCCATAGTTCCCAAACATTAAGACACAGTGAAACTATTTCCATGATCACTTATTTGGCATAATCCCTTCATGTGACAACCAAAGTTTTAGCAAAAAATGATTGAAATGAAGGCTTAAGAGCCTTGAGGGCGATATAATTGTGGGCACGTTTATGAGCACTACACATCATGTTTTTTCTACATGCCTTTCACTCCCTAATATATGTTTTTATGGCTCTATCAAAAGAAAACTCTTCCATGCATTTCCGGCAAGCAAGTTTTATCTAGTAGATCAAGAACTTTGTGTTGATTACCTTTGCTTCACTAACACTTGCACAATAACCATGTGACTGCCACAGTTATACTAAGTTTTGAGGTCAAGAAGCGGAGGGCTATCTAGGCATACCGGTCGTAAGTGAACCAAAACCTTCTCGTTATTTCAATAAGTTCCTTATGCTTCGGATTTCTCTTTATGTTGCTCGAGGACGATCAAGTTTAAGTTTGGGGAGCTAATGAGTGATATTTTTACACTCCTATACCTTAGTTTAAATCGAGATATTTCATTTAAAAAAGCTTCGATATTGCCACTAATGACTAATGAATGCAAAAATTCCACAAATCCTATCTTTGATGTGTTTCCACGGGAAATAGGCTAAAAAGGGAAGAAATCATGTGGTAATATGCAAAGGAATGGAAATGAAGAAAGAAGGAATCAATAGGAGGTGTGCCAGAAGAAACAACACAAAAGATGGCGTTCCATACGACCGCGAGCGCTCGTATGGCGTGGATTTGGAGGCAGGTCGTCCACCTGAATTTTTTTTACAAAGGGGCCCCACCTGAACTACATGAGGAACCAACAATAAAAAGCAAACAGCAACAAAAGACACGCACAAAAACAGGACACATGGATGAACCAACACGAAGAAAGTGAAATGAACAATCCCATGAAAAACAACACACGAAAACGACCCAAGAAGTAGCTCACATCAAAGAAGAGGGGTTTCTTTGGGGTCTGCCCTCCCTTCTATTTATAGAGGACCGAAGAGAGAGGCAAAAATGAAACCGATATGAAAATGAAAAGACCAATGTACCCATCCAAAATTGACTTGCGGGTGGCAAGACTAATGAACCCATCCAAAACTGACATGCTAGTGGAAAGACCAAGCTCCCCATACAGCGGCATGGTGGCCCTCAAACATGGTTCAAACTTTTTGAGCAACATTTGGACCAATTTACAAAATAATTCAATTGACGACTTGTGGTATGAACCATATGTTCAAATAGAGTTTCGTATAAACATAATTGAATTGGACTTGGAAAAATCAATATGGGGCCAAACGGAATAAAGGTAAATCTGCAATTTGGAAGCATGGATCGGAAGAAATTATTAATTCAGATGACAATTTGAACTGGATTCCAAAACCGTAGCCATGGAAATGCAAAATGGTTGCCATGGCAGTATTCCTGAAACCTTTACCATGACAGCAGAAATTGTTGCCATGGCAGGGTTGGATGCCAAGCCGGGCGCATGCATAGGGCCGACTGGGCGGCACCTAGCCGGAAGGGCACACTCGGACCCAAAGGCCGGGCATGCATCTCCCAGAGCCCGAGCCGGACAAACATGCAAGCCCGACTCGCGCGCACAAAGCAGCCCGACATGGGCCCATAGGCGGGTCCGGCTGACCCGGCTCAGGCGCCTGTCACGATCAGACCAGCCGCCACAGGGCGAGGACACCACCAGGCGGACCCGATGAGACCATCGCATGTGGCTGCGGACGCGACAAAGGCCGCCAAATGACGGTGGCCCCGGGCAGCTGGGCGGAGCACCCGTCATTGACACTCCAGCTGTGTCACCCGGGCACGCGTTGTCCAGGCAGATCAGACGGCACAGAGCCGCCTCAAGAAACTCCGGCCGCGAGCCACCCAGCAGTGGATGGCCTGGAGGCTTTATTCGCCCTCGAAGAGCCCCACGAGGCGGGTACTCCACATCCTTTATAGGAGTGATATCAAGGAGTGTTTTTGTGCTTAAATGTGCAAATTCGCATTTTTGTATGTGTGTGTGGTTCAAGTGGAAAAATTGTAGTTTGTCTAAAATACTTACGTGATTAATATGTTATATTCTACTTGTGTATTTCTAGAAAAATGGTCAAGCTTTTTATTCTTAAGTAATAAATGAATGACAAAAAGTCATGTCTCCGTACCGTTTTGGGAGCTCGCCTATCCTGCTCAAATTTTGGGCAGTTAAAAATTTTACCAGGGAGGATTATAGGTGGCTTTAACTCAAGTAAAAAAGATGGTCGCCAAACATCTGAACCAAAAACAAGACAAATTAAGCGGAAAAAATACCAAGACAAAATTAATACTTGAATATTTAACACTGGACATGCATAAATTGGTTACTCCAGATTACTCAAGGCAATTAAACATAGCATAGCTTTATAGCTTCCAGCTAAATTTCCAAACGAGAATGCTCTCCAAGATGTATCAAAGATACAACTGTGAGTACTGGACAACTGATATAGAGATGGGCTACACTTTTACTGATCACTTCACAAGATGGCATGACAAGAGATTGATTACACTATAAATCTATTCCATGTTTGAAAAAGATAGCTCATCAGCAAACTGGAAAGCATAATAACCACATATGCATCTACCATTTCCTAACCAGAAAATACATCCTTGAACTGGAGCATGAACAATCAATACAGATTCATGGGCAATCAATATACTAGAGACTTGATCGAAACGATGAGTTGACGCCGTTTCTGTGCTTTTCTGTCTGGTCAATCTCTCAGTCTTTCTTGAGGAGATCATAGAACACCACAGGTTTCCTGTGGTTCTTGCTGCAGGCTTCCTGCAGCCAACGTAAAGCCACGGGACGTTTCAGTGATCAGTATATAAAAATCTGTTTTTGTCGAAACAACGGATGGAATGCAGAGATTTCGTAGTAAACGGTTATTTCTTTTCAGGATCTGGAAGAAAAGGGAGTAAAGGATTCCGCATTTAGTTGTTTCTTTGGACAAAAAGTTGAATCTTGCCTGCATTGCGAATGCGATGTGGAGCAGAGTCGCCTCGGACCACGGCCTGCCGATGAACTGAAGACCTATGGGCAGCCCGCCCTTATCTTGCCCAACCTGGCATGTTAACTTGTTATCGCAATGTGTAGATTCTTTTCTGAAGAAGGTAGAACATGTTTAGAGATCTGTTACCATGACTGTTATCGCCGGCAAACCAAGGAAGTTCCCTGCTATCGAGTACCGAATCAACGCGGCTTTGATTGGAGAAAACAGAGCACCAAGTTAGGGAATTAGCTCACGCAAGAAACATGGAAATTAGGAAACGCGGCTTCTGGAACTGTTTGCTGAATTCTGTTTTTTAGTAGCTACCTCCGTTTATGTAGTCGAGTTCACCACTGCTTAGCGCGTCATCTTGTAGTGTGTAGGCAGTCACACTGCACGAGGGGTTGATAATCTATAATGAACACTAGATTTTATTGTGTGTATTGCAGGAGTGATGAACTGAAAGTAAATACCCAGTCATCGGCGAGACGATGACATCTGCTGTCTTGAAGATCTCTTTGTGAAAGAACATCTGACGGTTCCTGAAAAATCCCGTGGCCAGATATCAGATTATAATACCAACCATCAATAAATAGTAACAGAGCATTCAATGTTACTACAGCGATTTAAATATCTGCGCACTATCCCAAGAAGGTAATACTGCTATATTTACTAAAAAAAGACTATCTTGCAAAATGACAGCGCACCGGAGTCGTTGTGAGTTGAGGTAAGCTCTGCTGCTGAATGACCCGTAGACAGCCAGCGCGACTCTCACGTCCCACCCGATCTCGGACCTCTTCCTGGCATAGTTCACCCGGCATGCCAAGTCAGTTCAGCCACAAGCTGTACGCATTTCAAATGCAAATAAGAATAATAGCAGTAAGTAATTTCAGTGGCTTACAGTTTGTCGAGATACTTTGCAAGCGAAGCAGTGCATTCTGATCCGATCGTCACGTAGTGCGCGAGCCGCATTTCCTCAATCTCAGGGACCGTCACATCCAGAGTCTAGCAGCCAAGAAATCATCACAAGAACAACTCAAAAAACCCTCCAACCACCGGCAAACTTGAAGATATCATGGGGGTTCTTGAGAGAAATGCCACCGCAGGATCTTAACAATTCCTTACCTCCCAGCCGTATTGTGCGTGCAGTGTCTGAAGAGCTTTGTCACAGCAGGTTCTGATGTCCTCGGAACTGTCGTTAAACCACTGTAAAAAAAATCATAGTGTTAATGAGCTCACTGTGAGTTGAGGAAGCTTAAATAACATGGTGTCTGCTTGACTGGTGGAGGCACTCGTTACCTTTCCATATTTTGCTAGCCTGACATTGCTAATCGAGGGTGTCGACGTCAGCATAGGCAGATTCAGCTCAGGCTGCACAACAGGGGCTTGTCAGCAATTCAAAAACAATTACTGAACGATGAATGCTGTGGAGGTAAATATAGGGACTTGAAGTAGCAAGAGCCGTTTGATTTACCCGCAAGTAAGATGGTTGGGACTGATCAACAATGGCCGAGTAACTGAAATTGACAAATTAAACAAGACATTTAATTCCTGTTTTACTTATCAGATCAGCAAGATTGACATCAGCAGTTTGTGTGACAGAGAGAGAGAGTGGTCACTGACGCTACGACGGCGTCCTCCACTGTCCCTGCCAAGATCCCCGCCATCCCGACCGTCCAATTCAGTGGAAGAACTCTGGAAAATATTTGCACTCGTACACAGATCAGTGTCAAGGTCTCGAAATGTTGATTTCACAAGGGCGATGGTAGATAGTGCACGGCGTACCCGGCGTTGGAGAGGCGTCCGGCGGTGGGCTTGAAGCCGACCACGCCGCACAGAGCTGCCGGCATCCGGACAGAGCCTCCTCCGTCGACGCCGAGCGCGACGGGGCAGAGGCCAGCGCAGACCACGGCGGCGGAGCCGCTGGAGGAGCCCCCGGCCACCTTGCCGACGTTGTACGGGTTCCTCGCCGATCTGCACCCATGAACGCCGTCAGCACGCGCACGAGGCATGGGGGTTAGTTAGGAGACGTGACTCGTGGGGATGGCGCGCAGCAACGTACCCGTGGTGCGGGTTGATGCCGCTGGTGCCGGCGCCGAGCTCGTGCATGTTGGTCTTGCCGGCGAGGACGGCGCCGCACGCGCGCAGCTGCGCCACGCACGCCGCGTCCGCCTCGCACGGCCGCGCCTTCCCCAGCCACCGCGTCCCGCCTGCACATGCATTCAAACCGTCATCGTTGCTGCTTTCAGTTTCAGAAAGAAGAAAAACATCCCAAAATCATCCATCCGTGACTGACTGAAATGTGAATGAGATCGTCTGAACCCTGAAACAAAATCATGCAGCAAACTTATTAAGGTGCGCAGTGCCATCGATGCCGTTACCTGTGGTGGGGTAGGGCAGGCAGTCGATCTCGTCTTTCACCGCCACCAGCACGCCGTCCATCACTGACAGCGGTGTCCCTGCATGCGGTTCAGGTACAAAAATGGAAACTGTGAATGAAAATCTGACAAGTGAGTGAAAACCTAAAGGGTATACATGCCCATTAATTTCAAGAACGGTAACCAGTCCGGCAGATAGAGAGCCAAATATATGGGAGCACGCAAAAAGTTACACCCAGTCCAAGCAGGGGCTTAACAGCAATTGAATTGCCAGATAGTGAGAACAAACCCACCACCCTGACTGTAATTTTACTGTTCTAATAAAAAAACTGTAATTTTACTGGCAAACAAATTGGATATGAGTAAGCCAATGTGATGCGGCTCTTATGCTAGCTATTGTATACCAGTAATCGTGTATGTGCAGAGCATGTTTTGACTGGTGCATAATTTTCTTCTCAGTTAACGGAGATCAGGATCTGTTCTGCATTTTTTCACGCACACAAGGTATTTCTTTCTTTCCTCCCTCCGTACCCACGAGGCTACATGACCTAACACGAAATCTGAGATCTCTAGACATAACTCCTGCCGAAGCACTGATTGAGCTGCAATCACATGCGCTAACAACTAACATATTGGTTGGGTAATAAATGTTGAGATCTTCAGCACGCGGGTAGAACAATCATCGCACAAATCCCAACTCGTTGCTAATAATACTGCTAGTAGTGCAACACAGAATAGCCTGTCGAAATGAGGAGAATTTAGTACGAATTTGAAGAGAGATGGTCCAATCTAGATGAAAATGTCCTTTTTCCATGCGGTGTCGAACTCTACAACCATGTCCAACTCAACTGAACATCTTCAAAATCCTCTAAAATTCCAACCCTTCAAAAACTACATGTGTGCCCTGTCACACTTACGCAATCAATCATTTCCCACTGTGCAAAACAGAATAAAAATCCCCCGGAATGCGACATTTGCCATGCTAAAGCTGTAGCCACTCGCAGCCCCTCGTTGTCTCCTAGACAACGACATGTAACCAATAACATTTATTCGACCAGCTCCCTTCCCTCGCCGTTCCGTTTCCTCTATACGATCAATCAATTTATCTACGGGATAAGTTTTTTCAGCTAATAGAATGGATAAGCTTTGTGTTACCAGAGGTCAAAACTGAAAAACTCAGCAACTTGTTGGTCAGGTTCTGGTTGTGATGTGTTCTTGGATGGGGTGTATGTCTATGTATCCCTTGGTTGGTACCAAGTGGGTGCCCAGTTTGGTTGGTGATGGGTTCATGTCAAAGCAAAAAAAAGAGGGTAAGAACCAAGACAAGAAAGGGAAAGGTGATTTGTTGGTTGAGAACAGTTCACAGTTCATCCCTAGCTCTGTTGGCTCTTGGTTGAGGTAATTTATTGGATGGGTAAATGGTATTTTGTTTCTGCCATCATGCTCTGTTTTCTATGCTTCCGTTTGCGCCATCGTGCTCTGTTCGATCTGATATAATTTGATGATTGATGCGCCGTGTGAAAATATAAAACGCGGGTTTGATTTTTACCTGTCTGGTATCTGAGGGTGGATTCTTCGGCCTGCTTCAAGACGTCCTCAGGGTTGCAGCTGATGAAGAAGGCCATGTTCATGGTAGGGCCTGAGGACTCCTTCACTGCGGCCAGGAACCTCTTGGCCACCTGCAAAACACTGTGCCCTTGCTCATCCTCCATAATTCACTTACCAGCAGCCATACATCATGCAGTAATTAAGAGAGTGCAGGCTCAGCCCTGCATGGCCCCTCTACAGTTCACTAGCCATGGCCCCTCTACATTTTATGAGGAACGAATTACTATTAATCCTAGGACTTTGCTGCTGCCAATATGTCATTTTTATTTATTTACTTTTGTGCCGAACATGTTCATATTGGCAGTGTGCATCCTAACTATGCAGAGGACGGGTGTCGCCCAATGTGATTGTATCCAGTGGACGCTACATTTTGAGTTAATAAAAGTGCCGTTCGAAAAATGAGGAAGGAATTACTGTGTGAACCTTACACCTGCTGTCAACAACAGCAATGCATGCAGACCTAGAACGGACCTGGACAGGCGTGGTCTCTCCCGAGCTGTAGGCCCTTGAGAAGTCCATGATCGTCCAGCGTTTCAGGCTGGACGACGGCGGCGCATCGGCGGCGAGCGTCGACTCGAGGCGCGCGGGGAGGCAGTCGACGGCCTCCCGGACGCGCTCCGCGGGCGACAGGCCGGGCTTGGTCAGGCTGACGTTCTGCTCCGGGGTGTCTGCATTGCGGCAACAGCAGCAAACGGTTTTTCTGAATCAGAATCAATCAGGATGAAACTTCGGTGCTGACAGACACTGATCAAGGAAGGAATTTGGTGCTTTTCAGAGTGCAGTGCAGCAGGGAGAACCTTCCCAGCGGTGGGTCGAGGTGAACAGTGGCGGCTCAGGGATCTCGGCTTCGGAGACAAGCTGCGCACAGAGCAGAGCAGAGCGTCAGAGAAGAAGCAGAGCATTTCAGCAAAAGGTAAAAATATCACAGCACAGAAGAGTGAATTGTCTGTCCAGAGATTGTTTCGGTGAAACTGTACTGATCAATGGTTACAGGTGAACAACATCATCATCCACAGGCATGTGGAGGTGAGAATTACTGTAGAATTGCGAGGCTCGGGCAGGGAAAAAAAAAGAGAAGCGTTCATCGCAGGTGAAGCGCATGCATGCACCTTGTTGATGAGATTGTCTTTCTTGAGGATGTGGAGCAGGACCCAGCCCACCACCGGCATCTCAAGGACCCACACGAAGATCTTCACCAGCATGCCGGCGACCCGCGGAGCTGGTCAACGGAATTCACAATTCAGAATTCAGCAGCAAGAAGAGAGGAGGACGAGTAATCCCATGAGGCCATGATTGAGCGAAATTGAGGGGCCGAGCCGAACCTTTGACATTGGGGCTGATGTAGAGCTCGGCGCTGCCGGGGCCGAGGTCGACCTCCGGCGCCGGCCGGTAGACCTTGGCCGAGGAGCCGAAGAGGCCCATGGCAGCAGCGGTGTCTGAGTCCCGAGGAGCCCAGGAAAGATAGAAAGGACAAGAGCGGTGTCTGTCTGGCAGAATCCCGAGGAGTCCCGAGAAAGATAGAATTGGCGGTTATATACTGCCGGGCGCCGATGAGGAGGAGGAGGACGACGACAACGAGGAGGGAGGAGGGTGGGAGAGAGAGGTGGTGGTGGTGGTTTATTATTTACCGGAGGACAAAAAGATGAGCGATGGCGGATTGATTGAAAACTTCTAGACGACCGAGCGAGTGAAAGCGAGTCCTCCTTTTCTGGGTGGGGGCACGGGTGACGGGTCTGGGTGGGCGGAGACCCGGTTTGCTCGGGAACCGGAGGACGGCGGCGCCGCCGGCGGCCGTGGGATGCAAGGCAAGGTGGTTGGAGGGTGGAGCATGCATGGCTCCTGCGGCGGCGCCGGCGAGTTTGGGTAGGGTCAGAGTAGGAGCGGGAGGACTGGTTTGACTAGTCGGCCCGGCCCGGGCATGTGGTGTCAAGTCGGGTCGGGTTTGCTGCTACGGCCCGACCGGACCCGGGACCCGGGTCCCCTCTTACTTTTCCTCTTGTTGGAGATTTGGCGGGGACGAAAACGGTTGCGTGGTTCCCAACGGTAACTTCCGGCGAGGCCAAGGTTTGCGTTGCCTTGTGGATCACCATCAACCCTTCTAACCTTGATTTAAATATGTTTATCCTTATGTTTGTTTTCTTAACCTGGCAGCATCACTCTTTCTTGCAGACGTACTAAAGAATGTGTTAACGGGAATTTTCAGGAAATAAACTTCTCGAGGAATTCAAGGAATGAACTCAGTTTTGGCGTCACTTCAAACGCCATAAATGAAAAAATAATAAAAGTAATAATTTACCTGGGTTATGAGATTTTTATAACTAATTTCAAAGTCGTGTTAGGCACCAAGGAAATACTGATAATAACGGAATAATTTATCAATGAGAGAATTTCTAGAACTACGTCACTTTAGATGACAAGTACATCAAAATTATAACAACTCATGATAAAAAAAAAATTAGTCGCACGTATGCACAAGACGGACATATGCTTGGTCGATATGTTTTCTCGCCAAAAAAAAAATTGCTTCGCCGATACGATCAAGACCATTGGTCTGGAACTGTATTCGCTTAATTGGCACAGCAGTTTCTAAGGCCCCCGTTTTATCTACGTCTTCCGTCTAAGAATTGCGTAATGCCCAGCTGTCAAATCAAAGCTTAGTACCACGATTTTTTGTCGAAAGAGACCCTCTGCCGACTGGAATTGCCAAAAAAGACCCCCTGCGGACGAAATTAACAAAAGAGACCCCCTCACTAGTGGCGGCAGGCGCGGCAGGCGACACGTGTCACCAGCCGCCACGCCGTGAGGCGGCGGGCCCGGCCGCCACAACACGAGGCGGCAGCCCGGTGTATAACGGTGCGTGCACAGTTCGTCGTGCGGCGACGTAACGGGCCGGGTCAGGTGGGCCCGGCCGCCACCAGGTGAGGCGGCCGCCGCTGCCGCTGTCGCTCCCCGGCCGACACGGCCTGCTGCGCGCGCGACGAGACAGCGGGCCCGGCCGCCACTAGGTGAGGCGGCAGCGCTGCTTTGAGGCGCTGGTTCCCGTGCGCGTACTCTTTTTCAGGCGCTGATTCTCGTGCGGCGTCAGTTTTGTTGCTTTGCCAGGACAAATTTTACTGTTGCTAACAGGGCTGGTTCCCAGGCGCGGAGGACGACGAATTTCACGCGCGGGAATCACTCTGGCTTTTGCTTCTTTTGCGTTAGCGGATGCGACGGCACTGCGAGAATCTGCAGTGTGACCGACATGAGAACTGTGGCAAATGGCGCTCATTCCCATGCTTTGAAAATTGCTGCTGCAGGTGAGGTGGCAGCACCCAAAAGCGTGATTTCCGCGCGGGGATATGGACACTGATGCCTGCTTTTGGTTCTGTAGTGCCGACAGTACAGGGATCCTAAAATATCCCGCCTAATTTCCTCTGTTCTCGCTTATTTTCTCGCCATCATTAATCGTCTGAGCCTATAAAAGAAGACACCGAGGCTCTCGTCCAGCCATCCTAGAAATCGCCAGTGCGCAAAGTGTGTACACATTTTTTTTCAGTCGATATGAGTTTGCCTTGTTCGGATCAAAGCATTAGGCCGAGGAAAATGAAGACTGCAAGTTTGCCTCCTGGGGTGGCAGTCCTGCGGTGTTGGTGTGGCGATCTTTGCAAGGTGAAGGAGGTGACGGATTTTTCAGATTGGTTGGGCATGAAGTTTTTCATGTGCGCCAATTATGAGGAAGATCCTGCCGTAGCTATTTCAGAGTACGACAAGCCTCCGGTATGGTTTAACCATCACGAATAGATATTGTTGGTATTTTCATTGATTCTTTAGTAACATTCTTGTTTCTTGTTGTAGTCTTCTCCGCGTCTGTGCATGTACTATCGTTGGATTGACACGGAGAAGCCGGCTTGGGCAGTGACTGAGATTCGTGAAAGAAGTCGCCGTGCGTGGAATAGTTTATTTGCGGAAGAGCGACGCGAGAAGGCGGAAGCTGAGGAGAAAGCAGAGCAAGAGAGAGAGTTAAAAGAATACTATGCGGAGCAACACCGTTTTTTTGAGGAAATGGGAAAGAAAAACAGGGAAGAGGCTCGTCGCATGGAGGAGCAGGAACGACAGCGAAAGGAGGCTCGTGAGGCGGAGAGGCAGAGAAAGAAAGAAAGGGCTCGTCAGGCCAAGGCAGCAGAAGAAGCTGGCGATGGAAAAGGAAAATATCCACGTTGGACTCAGTAGATTCCTGTGGTAGTATTTTAAATTTCGCAATCATTTGTATCTTTATTTCTGCAGTTTAATGTAGCTTCATTTCAGTAGTTAAATGTAGCTTTATTTAAATTCTACGATGTATCTTATTTTCAGTTGTACCTTATCGTGTTGTATCTTATTTTCAGTTGTACCTTGTCGTGATGGAAAAAATATATAGTTTTAGAATAAAGTAGTGGCATTTTCTTTCCCTCCACTAATTATCGAGCATCGTGCAACAACTATAAAATGAAATTAAGATAGAACATAATGCCTTACAATAAGAGAGTACAAACTAATAATGCAAGTACATCTGAATTAAACGGTACAACTGGAATACAGCTTAAAAACTACATGAAGGCATCATCGTCATCCTCCGTCGATGCAGAACTCTTGCCCTTTGAGGATGCAGAACTCTTACCCTTGGATGATGAAGAACTCTTGCCCTTCGAGGATGCAGTACTCTTGCCCTTGGACGATGCAGAACTCTTGCCCTTTGACGATGCAGAACCCGGAAGCGGCGGCATGAAGATATCATCTTCGTCCTCGCTCTCCTCAGTCCATAAAAATGGATGGTTTTCTGCAGTCCTTCTAAAAGTTTCACTCTTCGGCTCCACAACCTTCTTCCACCTTGCATCCAACCTAAGAAGTTCTTTACGTACCTCCTCATAGGTCCTTTCAGGCCACTCAGATCTACGTAATTGGTGAGCCAACTCATTCATTATGGTGTCACTACCGGTGAGATCGTCCCATGGAACTATCCTATTGTCCATCCTGAAATCGGTAGCTAGCCTCAGAAGAGTGCTACTCATCCCAGGGTGAAAACTACGATCGAAAGGATAATGGGACATCTCGACTACACTACACTCGAATGCTTATCCACCTCCGTCTGAAGAGGGTTTTATAGGTAAAGAGGAGAAAATGGCGGGAAAGAACGACTGCGGTATGGAGGGAAAGGGTTGGCGGGAACATATGGCGGGAAACGGGTGGCAGGAAGATATGGCGGGAAGGGGTTGGCGGAAAACGGGTGGCGGAACATATGGAGGGAAAGCGTTTGCGGGAAAATATTGAGGGGAAAGCGTTGCTTGAAAATATATTTTTTTCAATGTCTAAGACGGGCAATGGTTGCACAGTATTCATCAGCCAAAATTTTAAAAAAAAATCATTTCGGCCTAACATAAGCAAAAGAGTGGAGCGGGATAGTATGGCGGGAGATATAGGCGGGAAAAATTGTTCCTGACTGGTGCATTTTTATTTCAGCATACATAGATGTTCAAATTGAAAAGTCTGATACACACATATATAGATACAATGGGTCGCGCACGTGCATAGATAAATCACCCTACTTAACGACGACCACCTGGCCTTTCCTTACGACCGGAAGGCGACAAGCGATTAGGTGGCCGGGGCACACGAAGACCGCGGCCGTACTCCAATTCGGCTTCATGTGTCTGCGAGTCCTGCGTAGGTGGTGGAGTCGCGAATCCTTGTTGCGAACCTGAAGCATAATTGTAGGCGTATGGTTGTGACTCCGGGGGATAAAAGATGGGCCAATAACGTCCCCTCCGAAGAACTCTGTAACTAATGACGTAACCGTGTCGCCAAGATCATGTGATGCTCCCCCGGAGGCCTGTGTTGACGCCATGATCATGTGATGCTCCCTGGAGGCCTGTGTTGACGCCGCGTTGGGTGTTCTCATCGCCCCAATTAACATCAGGTATGTCCTGCACATAGAAACATTTTAAACAAACTGTTAGAGGATAATATATGATATCATTGTAAATGCATTGAAATGTAAACATGACTACCTGAGCATATCCCTCTCCTACCTGAGCATAGAATACACACTTAGGAACTAATCAAATAGAATAAAAACATCGTGCATGCGAATGAAACCAACAAAAATGGATAGATCTTACCTTAATCTATCTTTTCTTCAACTTCATCATCCTCAAAATCCAACTCTAAATCGCCCTAAATCACGAGTGAAAGTGCTTACTGAGCTTTCTTTTCTCTCTGTACTTAGAGACTTAGAAAGCAAAGGAGAGGAACGAGGTTACAGAGTGCTTGCGCACGGAGCTGAAGCATGGCATATAAAAGGGAGAGGATCCCTGTAGTGTCGGCAGCCTCGGATTCCCACGCGTGAAAATCAACATCATCAGCAACAACATGCAAGGAGCAAAAGCAAAGCAACAAGCCAGAGTGATTTTCGCCCGTGAAATTCGTCGTTTGCCGCGCGTCGGAATCAGCAAAAACAACACAACGAGCCAGAGTGATTCCCGCCCCGCCAGTTTTCGCGCGTGGGAATCAGTGCCAGGACCTCGCCTTCCGTGCACAGCCAGCGTGCACCAGCTGCTGTCGGCAGGGGTGGCCGCCTCAGCCAGTGGCGGCGAGGCCCACCGGCGGGGCCCGCTCGCATCAGGGCCTGTCGCCCAGGCAGCGACCGCGCCAGGGCTGGCCGCCTCACCCGGTGGCGGCCGGGCCCACCTGGCCCGCCCCGTTCCGTCGCGGCGCGACGCACAGTGGAGATTCCGTTCGGCTGGCGTGGCCGCCTCCTGCGGTGGCGGCCGGGCCAGCCGCCTCCTGGCGTGGCGGCAGGTGCCACGTGTCGCCTGCCGCGCCTGCCGCCACCGCTGAGGGGGTCCTTTTTGTCAAAATGATCTAGAGGTAGTCTTTTTTGTCAATTCATCTCGGCAGGGGGTCTTTTTGGACAAAAAATCTAGTACCACCCGAAAAAAAAAAAAGCTTAGTAGTACGTGGTCACGTCTCTCTGTCAATTGTACTCGGCGCAAATAAATACATAACGCTCCGAAAGGGACTGGACTTTTTCTTTCCTTTAATTCTTTCTTGCATCCAGCTGATGTTTGGTGAATCTAGTTATACATAATTTTTCAAAAATTATATTCATCACAAGCTTTTTCTCTCTCTGAAAATAGTAAATCCTACTAAGTTCTTGGGGTTCAAATCAACATCTGACTAAATGAGTATCTGAATCAAGGATTTATAAGTTCCCCTCATATTTTGAGTAAAGCTTTGACAATAAATTTAACTAGCAAAATATAAGTAGTATGTCAGAAAAATAGTACCATTGGAAACTTGGTTCGAATATGAATCTGAACGTACAACCTTCATGACAAATAACTTACATTTTACTAGTCAAATCGACGGCCAAACTTCGACGCGTAATAAACCCAGACCGGAGACAAATATACGCTTGGCCGATAGCGATCTTGGGTTCGGAACTATGTGGGCTTAATTGGTACGGCAGTTTCCAAGGTCACGATTTACCTACGTGTTCCGTCCAAGAACTGAGTGATGCCGGCCCGGCTGTCAAATCAAAGCTTGGTAGTAGTACCTAGTGCGTGGTCACTTTTCACTGTCTCGCAAAAAGGGAAAAACTGTAGTAGTACCGGGCAGAAATAAATACACAGCGGCCCCTAAAAGGACTAGACATTTTTTTTCCTTCCTTTAATTCCATTGGACTTGAAGAGAAACTACAGTAGTATGTTTTCCAGCACCAACGGAAGGACTGATTCATACTTCTTCTTTCTTGCACTCAATTGATGCCTGGTGTCTGGCGACAGAACATTTATATCACAAAAATTACATCCGTCAGAAGCTGTGTTTTTCCCCCTCCGTGAATCCTACTAGATTCTGAGGGGAACCGAATATTTGGAGCTAAGGATTACTACTACTCCCTCCCTTCCTAAATATAAGTTTTTCTAGAGATTGCAATATGGACTACGTACAGATGTATATAGGCGTAGTTTAGAGCGTAAATTCACTCATTTTGCTCCGTATGTAGTGTACATTGGAATCTCTAGAAAGACTTATATTTAGGAACGGAGGGAGTACTTGGAAAAGCAATCCAACTCCTTGTCTCACCACAATTTTTTTTTATTTTTTTTACGAAAATTACTACAAATTTATAGACATGAAATAAAAAATAAACCAGGCCAAAACAAAGCTAACATACCTCCAACATCAATCCTACATTGCATGAATCAATAACCAATAAATGTTGCCAACTTCCCTAGAGTATAAAGTGTTTTCTTTTTGTGTGCGTGTGCAAAAATCACCACAAATTTGTCAGACATAAAATAAGAAGTGATCAGGCCAAACAAAACTAACGCGCCTCCTCCTACATCAATTCTAGTACTACTACTACAATGCATGAATCAGCAACCCATAAATGTTGCCAACCGCCCTAGACAATAAAATGGGTGGAATGCATGTACTCCCACAAGTCACAACCACACACACACACAAAAAAAAAGACGTTCTAGAAGCTCATGAAAAAGAGGATACAAAAACAAACATGGATTGGAGCAGCAGCAACAACCAACTGTTCCAGCATGCAATTGATGTGCTTGCTTGCTTGCTTGCATAATCTGCATGGCATGGCATGCCCCCATTCAATTCCTCTCTTTCCCTTCTCCCTCCCGTTCCATGTGGAATACGGGTCCTGCTAACTAACCTAAACCCATTGAATAGCCACGGGGTTAGGGATGCATTAACTTGTTTCCCCCCAGATGATGATGATGATCATACGGTGCGGCGCGCTGTGCTCACCCGAAAAGGAGGCCAATCGATGCTCTCGTGTGCTGCTGAATCTTCCATCCTTCTTCTTCCATGCCAGGATTCCTATCCACCATTTATTGTTGCCTGTACATCCAGGCTGAGCCGCCCTCGATGTAGAGGACACTAGACGGCTGCGGTGCGCCCGTGGCCTTCCAATTGTGTAGAAATCATAATAGATTGTGCAGTTTAGTTGTGTATTGGTTTCCCTGGTTGTTACTCTGATAGTATTAGGGAGTAGTTGGTCCAGTTGGGGGGGTTTCCATGTCTGGACTATATGCCTAATAATATCTTGAGTTTCCCTAATACTACTGCTTGTTTGTTACATACATGCCTCTTGATGCCACAGTTTTTTATAGACAACTAATTTCGGTCAAGGATGTATTGGTAAACATGACTGCAGGAGCATCACCTGTGTTGTGGATGAATTGCGGCTGTCGGAGGACAATCTGATGTTAAACAGGACTGCAGGAGCATCACCTGAAAGCATGGGATGTTCATTCATACACAGACGAACTCTGGTGGCGGCGCAAAGTGTTGGTGGTTTCTGGATAATTCTCCCCATGCATCTGAAAAAAAGAAAGAAAAAGGTTCAGAATCAGTACATGATTCATCAACTGCAAGATCAACAAGATGGCATAATTCAATGACAGTTGACACTTGACAGTACAAGGGTTGGTCGAAGATCCTGAACCAGCCAATGCAACAACGTTATTAAACCTACAGGTTGCATCAAACACCATGACTTGACAAGTAAATGGAGTTTTTTCTCTTGACAATAAAAAATTCACTTGATTTTTAAGAACAAAGGACCTGCTCAAGTTCGATTAGGTGTTAAGAAGCATCACAGGGTACAACCTGATAAAGATTCCGTCTGCATGTACACTCTACATATGGTTAGACAGTAGCATTGTGTAGCGGTTGTATTGAGATTTTAGCAGCAGCTTCAGGCACAAGAGTTAAAGTGTACAGAATTACACAGTACAATAAAAGTACACCGATGGACAGTTCAATTTATAGAGAAAACTTGCAAGTGGCGATCCACAATACTGTATCAGCTGCCAAGGTGTGGATTACAACAGTCAGCTGCTTGTCGTTCCCCACTCAACAAGGTCAGAAAACATATATGGATACCTTTGTTCTGTGGATGTTACTATTGTAGCTGAGCACAGGGTTCTCAAGAAATATTTCATACATTGCCACAGAAAAAATCGGTATTAATCCACTAGTATAATGTGCTCAAATACAAAGTGCTCTCAGCTTCTAAGGGAGGTTTGGTCTTGCCCAAGTACTGTTGCTGAAACAAGCACAACAAGCTATCTCAATGTCAAGACCCAAACATCTATGCAGGGCCAGTACTGATCAGTATAATGTGCTGAAATATGACAAATGTGATGAAACGATTACATTATGTGTTGAAACTTCTAAGAGATGCATGTCACAAGCACAGTAAACTATCTCAATGTCAAGACCCAAACATCAATACAGGGCCAATACTAATCCATCAGGACAATGTGCTGAAGTATGATAAATGGGATGAAACTATGGCATTATGTGTTGTAACTTATAAGAGATGCATGTCAAAATGAAAGAAGCCAATAACACTTCAGTTATGAACATAAAGTTGTGAATATACTTTTGGCCCACTTGCCAAACTGGTTCGAGACTATGCTGCAAAATCTGATATGGGTCAGTCTCGGCAACCATACTGCCGGTTGCAAAAAAGCAAAAGGGAAAAAACATTCTGACGGTTCCTAAATGAGTCACCGAGGAGGTGTCCTTCACATTTTCCAGGTATATGGACATCTTAGGTCCAAGTATAACTCAAGTCACAAATTTATTTTTATTTTATTCTGAATGCCTTAGCTTAGAAGGGGAGCCTTAGCGCAGTGGTAAAGCTGCTGCCTTGTGACCATGAGGTCACGGGTTCAAGTCCTGGAAACAGCCTCTTACAGAAATGTAGGGAAAGGCTGCGTACAATAGACCTAAAGTGGTCGGACCCTTCCCCAGACCCTGCGCAAGCGGGAGCTACATGCACTGGGGCTGCCCTTTGAATGCCTTAGCTTCATGTTTTTCAATTACAAGTGTGAGCCTCAGTTGTAATATTTGCTCCCGTGAGGGCTCAAACCCGGCTGAGTGGGAGCACTAAACAATGCCCCTACCACTGAGCTAGCACTCAGTCCACACTGGCATTATCAAGTCATCTCAAAACACTGAAGTGCCTAGTTTCATGCATACACTATTATTAACATAAAACCTGCAAAAAAGTACAGCTCCGCCCCTTGTTTGTAAGGCGTCCTGCTTTAGACGCTTAAGCGATAGGGCGCCCTGGCAGCGGCCTTAGAAATATGTCCGCTTTAGGCACTTAAGCATTTGCTTTAGGCGCTTAGGGGCCGCTTCGGCGTCAGAGCGGTGATGCTCGCCTTAGGTCGCTTTACCGCCTTATAAACAATGGCTCCACCATCATACAACCTATAGTTGACATTTGACAGGCATTACAATTACAGTTACTCCTATTCAACAGAACAGCATGGAATCCACTACTCTACCCTTCCTTGGTAGAATAAGCTTACTTGATACTTCTTTTGGCAAGTTGTCGGAAGCAAATATCATCTCCAAGAAGCATTACTTCCAGAGACTGGGAGAAACAATATAACATATTAAGACGGAAATAACAGGACCCTTTTTTGACTAGACTGAACAGAGAAAAGATAAATTACTTTTTGTGAGGTCAAGATATGTCCCAGCATCTTGGATAACTTTTCACCATCTTTTGTCATGTACCAAGCTGTAAATTTGCATGGAGCTTCTACATATAACCCAAAATATAAGCTACTACCTCTGTCTCTGAACTGCAAAAACATCTTATATTAAGGGACAGAGGGAGTATGTTTATCTAAGCAGCAAGCAGCCTGCTGGTGAGCATATTGCCATATCGAAACTGTCATTCTACTTGCTAGTAATTCAAGTCACTAATATGTTCTTTTTTTATTCTGAATGCCTTAGCTTCATATTTTTCACTTACAAGCGAGAAACTCAGTTGCAATATTTGCTCCTGTGAGGTCTCAAACCCGGCCGAGTTAGAGCACTAGACAATGCCCCTACCACTGAGCTAGTGCTCAGTCCACACTGGCATATCAAGTACAGTATTACTAACATAAAACCGGCAAAAAAGTGCAGCTCCACCATTATACAGCCTATAGTTGACATTTGACAGGCATTACAATTACAGTTCCTATTCGGCAAAACAGCATGCAATCCACTAGTCTGCCTTTCCTTACTGGAATAAGCTTACTTGATATTTCTTTTGGCAAGTTGTTGGAAGCAAATATCATCTCCAAGAAGCGCATTACTTCAGGGGACTGCAAGGCAGGAACAATATATAGTATTAAGAAAGAAATAACAGGACCTTATTGTGACTTCACTGATAAAAAAGAGAGAAAGAATAAATTACTTTCTGTGAGGTCAAGATATGTTGGAACTGAATTCCCAGCATCTCCGATAACTTTTCACCATCTTTTGTCATGTACCAAGCTGTAAATTTGCATGGAGCTTCTACGCATAACCCAAAACACAAGCTATGTTTATCTAAGCAGCAAAGCAGCCTGGTGGTGGGCATGTTGCCGTATCGAAGCTATCCTTCTACTTGCTAGTGACTACATATATCAAGTTCACAATGCTTGTTGCAAAAGAGTTATGTACTGGTGATTCGGAACTGAGGAGTATTAGCACATGGCCACGTATTATAGTCTTCTTAGCCTGAACCTCCGCATGAACAACTTCCGTCCCTAAAATGGTGGAATTCCTTGGTGTCCCTGACAATTATCTCTCTGCGAACTATCTTAGAAATCATACTCAATATACCGTGACAGCTCTGGCAAGTGTACTGGTTCTTTGTGACAAAAATAGAGGTGCCAGGTGTGGTATTGATGAGACCAAAAGCGACAGCTAGTCTTTCACTGTGGCCACATAAAACGTCATCCTTGGATACTTCTTTATCTTCTAAAGAATAAGATTCAATAGGATCAAAACCAGATGCTTTCATCCTCTCATATATGCTATGTAGAACAGCATTTATTTCTTTGATCTGCGGGTGCGATTCATCACCTGTAAGAAATGCATGAATATCTCCTTTAACCTCAACCCAGCTACACCCATAGTCTTGCTCCAATCCCTTCTCTCGCATGGTTTTTCTCACTCTAGCCACTTCAGCCCATTTGCCAGCATCAGCATATAAATCAGACAAAAGAACATGATATCCAGCATCATTAGGTTCCAACTCAAGGACAAATTTGGCAGCAAGCTCCCCAAGTTCAGTATGCCGGTGTATCCGACATCCGTTCAACAAGGCTCCCCATACAGCAGCATCTGGTGTGATAGGCATTCTATTTATGAAGTCGTAAGCTTGTGTTAATCTCCCAACACGGCTCAGTAAATCCACCATGCATGCATAGTGCTTGAGATTTGGAACAATTGAGTATTCCTCAGTCATGCGGTGAAAAAGTTCCCAACCTTGACTAACCATTCCAGCCCTACTGCAACCACACAATAGAGCAACGAATGTAACTTCATCCGGATGCTCTCCAGTTTCTAGCATCTCGTTGAAGAATGATAAAGCAATATCTCCATGTCCATGAGCAACAAAACCAGCAAGCATGATATTCCAAGATACAACATCCTTTTCACCATGCGCACTGAACTGTGCCCAAGCATAGCCTGTATGGCCACATTTCACATACAAGTCCAGAAGAGCATTGGGTACATAACCTTCAGATGCCAGACCTCGCCTTAAAACATGTGCATGAATCTCTTTACCATACCTCAAAGATCCAGTAGCAGCACAAGCAGCAAGAGCAGCGATGAAAGTAACAGAATTGGGTTTTACATCTGCCAGCATATGCCGGAAACAGAACAGAGCCTCAAAGCACTTATGGTTAAAGCAAAAGCCCGCGATCATTGAACTCCATGATATTACATCCTTTTCAGGCATGTACTTAAAAACTTCGATCGCTTTATCAATGTGCTTGGACTTTGCATACATTTCAAGGAGTGCATTTGCAACTACAATGTACCTGATGAATCCCCTGCTCGTAGCAATCTCATGCAGCTTGATTCCAACATCTACTCGCCCCAAGGAAGCACAAGCAGCAAGAGCGCTTGCTACAGTGACATCATCAGGACTAACATTATTTACTTCCATCAGTGCATACATTTCAAGAGCTTTGTCTGGGAAGCCGTTTTTCTCATACCCTGATATCATGGCTGTCCATGACATGGCATCTCTGGTCTCCATTCTTGAGAATATCGTGCATGCTTCCGCCATCCTCCCAAGACTAGTATACATCTGAATCAAAGAGTTGCAGTACGCAACATCAGTGGCAAAACCTCTTTTTACTGCTAACGCATGCATTTCCTTTGCAAATTCAAGGTCAGACAGCAATCCGGACGCAACAGTCACGCTGGTTATCGTCATGAGATTCGGCTGCACCTCATTCTCCAGCATGTTCAGAAATAACTCCAGCCCCGCCTCCCGCTCATGATTCTCGAAATGCCCAGCAATCATGGCGTTCCAAGAAATGCAGTCCGTCAAGGCCATACCGTCAAACACCTTCCGTGCAGCCCCGACGTCCCCGCACTTGGCATACATGGTCACGAGAGCATTGAGCACGTCGAGCTCGACCCCGAACCCAAACCTCAGGACATGGGCGTGCACCTCCCTCCCCATCCTCAAGTCGGGGACGCCCCCGCAGGTGCGCAGCACGCAGGGGAAGGTGTAGACGTCGGGCCTGACCCCGGCCCAGAGCATCCGGTGGTACAGGTCGAGCGCCTCCTCCAGGAACCCGGCCTTGCCGTAGCCGCCCACCATGATGTTCCAGGAGAAGACGTCCCGCTGGGGCATTTTGGCGAACACGCCCCAGGCGTGCCACGACTCGCCGAAGCGGACGAGCATGCTGAGCATTGTGTTGCCGAGGCGGAGGCCGAAGGTGGGGTGCGCGGCGTCGGCGTGCTCGCAGGCGCGCATCCCGGCGTCCGCGGCCCGGCGCCACTCGCAGAGGTGGAAGAGCGCCACGTAGGCGTCCTCGTCGGGCGGCTCCGGGGAGGACTCGAGCAGCCAGAGCGCCTGCGGCAGCTGGCCGTGCACGCAGAGCGCCCGCAGCGCCGCGCTCGTGTCGGAGGCCGCCGTCGACGAAGGCGGCGGCGGCGACGGCGAGACGGCCACGCGGGTGGTGGAGGAGGAGCTGAGGCGCCTGCTCCGCGGGGCGAGGTGGCGCGCGGCGGGCGGGGAGCGGGGCGGGGCGAGGAGGAGGAGGGGAGGGTTCGGTCGCGACGTGGCCGTGGGCGGAGGAGGCATTTTGGGGGGCGGCGGTGGTGGAGGACGAGGAGGCGGCGGGCATGGCCCCGGGGTTTAGCGGAGGTTTGGGGGAGGCGGTGGCGCCATGGTGGCCGCTTGCTTCCGTAGCGCGAATGGATAAGCAGCCGGCTGTGAGGAGGGAACCGAGGTGATTAACGAAGCTCAGAAAAAAGGAAAGTTAGCGGTCACCCGCTGGAAATCCCTTTTCAAAACCTTTCCCCATGCTGGACAGCTACCCCAGCCCCTCTCATAAATTTGAGATTTTAGACTTTATGCAATCAAAGTTTTATAAAAGGATAAATTGTTGTCTGACCTGGGCGGCACCCGCTACGATGCCCTCGCTCGGCATGATCTGCGTCGTACCACATCCGCCATGACCGCGAGGGGAATGTATCTGGTGCACCAAGGCAATTGGTGCTACCGGTGCACCGATCGCCTGTTGCACATTCAAAAATGTTTGAAAAAATTCGAAAAAAAATAGTGTATCGACACAACATAAGTGTATGTTGTCACAAAAATTCAAATCAAAATTCAAAACAATGCTCAAGATACAAAACTGACAAATTTGACCTCAATGTGCTAATGGGCCAAAACTGAAGCTCAACTTGTATTATGTACGATTCTGTGTCAAATTTATTATTTTTGTATCTCGAGCAATGTTTCAAATATTGATTTAAATTTTTGTGACAACGTACATTGATGTTGTGTCAATGCACTAAATTTTTTTCGGACTTTTTTAAACCTTTTTGAATGTGCAACAGGCGATCGGTGCACCGGTAGCACAAATTGCCTCGGTGCACAAGATACGTCCCCTGACCGCGAGCTCTAGAGTGGCGTGTGAGAGCCTCTCGGCGGAGCAGAAGCACGAGTTGGCCGGGCTAGCGGCCGACTGGTAGGCTCCTCGTGCGCGGCGGACAGATGCTGGCTTGCCAGCGAGCTCGCCGGAGGTTAGTCACGAGGACTAGACGATGGAGGAGGTGTCCGACGACGGGTCGACGCCCCCGCCCACGCTCAACGCTACCATGGCAGAAGAGTGGCCGGCGACGGTAGTGTCGGCATTCCGACAAACGCTGGAGGGCCAATGCTACAACCTTCGAATCCTCGACGAGCACCGGCTAATAGGGGGCAAATCACCGGCAAGTAGGCGAATGAAAATGTCATCACGACCATGGTCGCGGAGGATCCAGGCTTCCTGGATGTGCAACGGGCCTTGTACCAACGGGCCTTGTACTCTCCATCTCTTCCCATCCTACAACTTCATTTCGCAAGGCTCACGGCCATTGAGCTTGCCGGACATGGGGAAGACAGGCCATGGAAAACAGACGCCTCCATGGCTGGTGAAGATTTAGACAAGGTTAAAAAAGTGTCGTCCTCTTTTATTTAGTTAAAATATATATGTCGACAATGTAATGAAGTTGGTCCAGTTTAAAGGAAAATCATTCGGTTTGCATGAAAATTGTCCGGTTTGTTCAAATTCCGTTTGACATGTATGTGATGTTTGAGGTACATGATTGGATGATCCGATCCCATATCAGTGTCTGTGGACTTATACCGTGTTCGTTTTAGGTGTCGCATCGGAGATGCCCTTAATTAGTGGTCATCCACTGGGAAGAACATAGTCAATGTGGCATGCTGGAGAGCTTCTCCCAACCTAGGGGCGGAGCCAATTAAGGACGCTCTCCACCAAGAGAAATTTGATTCTCCCCACTAATCCCTAGCGGATCTTGTTACTCTTGGGTGTTTGAGCTTCCTAGACGGTTGAGGTCACCGTGGAGCCATAGTCCATTGTGGTGAAGCTTCGTGGTGTCGTTGGGAGCCTCCAATTAAATTGTAGAGATTGCCTCAACTTTGTTTGTAAATGTCCGGTCGCCGCCTTCAAGGGCACCAATAGTGGAATCACGGCATCTCGCATTGTGTGAGGGCGTGAGGAGAATACGGTGGCCCTAGTGGCTTCTTGGGGAGCATTGTGCCTCCACACCGCTCTAACGGAGACGTACTTCCCCTCAAAAGGAAGGTACTTCGGTAACACATACTCGTCTCCACCGGCTCCACTCTTAGTTATCTCATCCCTTTACTTGTGCAAGCTTATTTAGAAACATTATAACTGTGCACTCTAGGAGGCTTCTCACGCCCTCACGATTCTGGACCATTTGATCTATTCTCGGGCGTTTTTTGGTGGTTGGATCAGCTTCTCAGTGAAACACTTCCCGCAGCTTTTTTTTTGAGACAAACACTTCCCGCAGCTGGGCTTGACCCTCTGATCGCCATCTCCAATGGGCCGCTGCTCCTGGAACAAAATCGGCGTTCTCTGATTAATTGGGGCCGCGGGGGGTATGACTGAAAAATAGCCTGCGGGCCTAGCATTTGACAAAGCCCACCGAGCAACTCAACCGTTACTGGAGATGGCGATCGGTATGCTCAGAAGGAAAAAAACATCCAGTCCAATCTAAGAGAGACATGGCGATCGAGCGAACGGAAGATCGCCCTCTTGATCGGCCGGACAACGTGGAGCGAAGCAATGCGGGAGTGAGGATGTGGATCTCCTTGCACACCTCGGCAACTGAAGCGGTAGAAACATGCGAAAAAAGGGACCGCGGAATCAGATCGATGGACGATCTGCCGGCATTGAAGAAAGCATTCAAGTATCTGTTCATGGTTGCCTTCATAGCGGTTGATGTCCGCCACTCGCGGTGTTGATTAGTGGAGGTACGTTATTGCTTTGGCAGCCTACACCTGCTTGAGTTCGTGCGCCTGTTTAATACGTATATAATTATATATCCGTCGCCTCGTGCTCTCCCGTTGTTCGGGCAGCAGAACCAAACATCTCCTCCACCAACCATGTGGCCTTCTCACTATGGGTTCTCATCATTATTTCAAGCTTCCTCTTGTGCAGATCCGTCCATGTCAATCTGGCATCCTTCTGTCTTCTCCCTTGTTTGAGATTTCTTGACGCACTTTCTAATAATCTCTTGAGAGAGTGTTACCATTAGGGCCTGCCAAGTGTTTGATACTACTCTACTTGTTTTGGGCGATCGAATCTGTTTTTGGACTGTCCTTCAAGTCCAGGTTACACCTTCCCCTCTGCCCCTTTTAAATCTCTCTTTGGGTTCAGGTTGATGTGAGTTGAGGTAGTTCTGGTAGCAGTTGGCGTGGACCAATTAACAGGCACTACAGCTACTATTTGCTATTTCCATGCACTTTTTTTAATAATATTAGTTACTTGATGAATCATGTGGTTATTCCGGTTATGACTTGTGAAAGGAAAATATTGAGCGTGCTACTGAACATAAAGCAGGTGAGCATTCTCTACTATATTGACATTTAGACCTAAAATAGTTTATGAATTGATTCAGGTACAGTTGAAAATTCCGTGAAATGTCACCATGGGTGAGAATAGCTACTGCATAAAAAATGCACAGCCACTGAAAATGCATATACATTTTGTAATGCTCAATTATTGTTACTGTAGAGTTAGCCGAGCTTAGACAGTAGATTACACATTAGCAATGTGTAGCTATCTGCTCAAAGAATATTACTCCATTTGAAACTATTACTAGAAGTATATGCTTTTTCTGACAGAGGTCGAAGACATATTTTGGTCTTTTAAAAAAAGACATATTATGGTCATACTAATCTATTTGCATCGTATTCTTCTACATGTCATGAGACAAATGTTTACTTTTTGCCATATAAAATTTATTTTCATTCTACTAATATGTGTTAATGTTATATGAAAATTTTAGCCTCATATGGTGCATTATTATGCCATCCTGTGTCCAGTATGTGACCGGTGATAGTTATCATCTTTTTTATTATATATTCTGAGTTTCTGACTATATTGTCCATCTTGCAAATGATATTACCTGCTCTATTGGACTTTCTCTCCTGATTGTGAGCTTTACTTTTTTGTACGTGGTGCAAGGTGCATCAACTGCTGATCGGTAGAAAATCCAGTTTGGATCTTAATTGACTTGTGGGAGTCACCCCTTTCCCATGATGACCTATTTTGGACAGCCTAAATGGAAGAACTTGTGGCTACAGATCGACACGGCTCCTTGTACCACACAT
The DNA here is from genome assembly GCF_002162155.2 of Triticum dicoccoides. Taxonomy (NCBI): domain Eukaryota; kingdom Viridiplantae; phylum Streptophyta; class Magnoliopsida; order Poales; family Poaceae; genus Triticum; species Triticum dicoccoides. Next base: position 684,505,403 of record NC_041381.1, on the reverse strand, counting down.
GTTAGTGTCATTTGATTTCCAACCTAATTAAATTCCTTCTTTAGGAATCTTCGTCCATGGATGTAATGCTCTCAACAATCGAGCAGATTGTTTATTATTTTTTGCTGTTGAAGATGGTTGTCATTCGGGTATAAACCAGTGAGGATTTCATGGCTTTAAATCAACATTTAAACTTTTTAAAATTACATGTACATGTTTGTTTTCTGCTGTTGATTGTCATCTTATTAGCAGTTTCTTTTAGTGATACTAGATTGGTGTGTATGTTTTCATAACAAGCCAATTTGTATTGACCACTTACGAACTGACTGATGGTACTAATCCAACCAAAATCAATAAAATTCATATCTCCTCTGCCAACAAATAGGTAATATAAATAAATTGGGATTGTGTACGTCGCAAAAACTCCCTTCCAATACATTTATCAAGTACCCATTAAGAGTCTACATTAAGGCCATTACATTCTTCAGGGGCGGAGCCAGACTGAAAATTACCCGGTGTCCACATAGAAGAACACATGTCTACATGTCATACAATAAATGACCTACACACTAAATCAATGGATTTTTATTAGGCAAGTGCAAATTGGACCCGGTGCCAGTGACACCGGCTAGCTGTACATAACTACGCCCCTGACATTCTTGCAAAAAGCTAGGTCTAAGTAACTGAGTAATGTAACGGTCGAGTTTTTGCAAATTTAAGTTTCATTTTTCTTTTGCCCCTATGGCCCTGTATACAAATATAATATTATGTAACTGTCAAAATAGACGGGTGCGGCAATGCGCGCCGGCGATGATCTAGTTTGTGTTATATCCTTGCTTGCTTGTGTGCTTTTGGTTGTTGCATCATATAGGTTGTCCACCTAGCTGCATATCTAGACAATCTACTTTGATGCAAAGTTTAATTTGGTTAAGAAAAGCTAAAAATTGTTAGTTTCCTATTCACAAACCCCTCCCCCCTCTAGTCAACTATATCGATCCTTTCACTTGCATTTTGTAAATAAATTGGTTGAATTTTCAGAAATTTCAATATGAACTTCCAACAAATCATAATAAAAGATAAACAAAATCTAGGTTGAGCTTCCAAGAATCATGCCACATGAATCTAGGTTCAACATTCACAAATTTCAACACGAACTTCCAACAAACATGACAACAATATTTTGAAACCAAGCTTTCATAAATTTCATCACGAACTTCCAACAATCATGGAACAAGATTTTTGAATTTTAAATATGCACTTCAAGCAATTATGACTCCTTTTTCACGATTGAGCTCACTCCAAGATGAGTTTTTATTTATTTAACAAAAGAGTTAGCTCCCATAAAATTGAACTTCCAACATTCAAATTTAGCTTTCGAAAAAAAAAAGAATCACATGGTAGCCATATTTATACAATTTTGAGCTCTGTGTACTTCATGCAGTTTCAAAAATACGACTCATGACTTCAACAAT
>NC_041381.1:684497379-684503421 GCF_002162155.2 Triticum dicoccoides | reverse complement strand
TATAGTGCTCCGCCCACCATCCCCGCGCATTGGCGGCTGTTCTACTAGTAGCAAGGAGTGTGATGACGCCGTCGTGGTTGTGGTGCCAAAAAGCGAAAATAATAAGTGGTGAAAGGAGAACAATATGATAGTTGAATGGTGGTCAACCATCTCCGATTGTTGTGTTACGGGGGCCAAGGCTGGTCTCCATATTTTTACACCCTTCTAGAAATTTTAGCTTTTAAACTTCATGCGGTCGAAATTTCAAAAACACGAATCAGGTGTTGAACAAACTCTAATCCCATCCATGATCCAGCTTCTTCATGACAAATGGTAGCAAATGCATGAATGGTCAAGCTACTACCCATTTCAAATAAATTTAACGCTCCTTCAGTAGCACAACATATGCATGTTGTAAGATAGTACTACTCCTTCTATAAACTAATAGAAGACGTTTTACATCTGAAACGCCTTCTGTTACGATAGAGGAGTAATTTTTTTCTTCTCGGCCTTTTCATCGAGAACTTGGGGGGGCGTCATCATCCTGGCGCTCCGAACAGAATCTTGTAACGCACGGGCCGCCATGGGGTTCACCTCGCCGATTTATTTGTTCCTGCGTCTCTTTGCACCGGCACACGCCTCTCGTGGGCGTACGCCCGGGGAGTATGATTGGCAGGCAAGTGTTGCACGGTACCTGAGACAGTTCGACAGGAAAGAGTCGATGGGCTAGGCGTGGCATACGGAGTGTGCATGAAAGGAGGCACGGGTATGGATGAGTGGGCGCATACGGCAAGTATGATTGAAGAACGCATGTCTCGTACTTGCTACCAGACGGGGTGCTGAGCAAGTGCGTGTCCGCCCACCAGGAGCAGGAAAAAGGAAAAAGGAAACGCAACAATGGTTTGGATTTAGAAAGACGATCATTGTCAGAAGAAAAATAAAATCAAAGCTTCAAAAATGGTTTTGAAAATAACATTTTTCGAGCATCAGTTTTTTTTTTTGCCACGCCTTCCATGAGTGCCAATGTTTGCTTAAAGAACAAACATGTTTTTGGAATTCTACTGTTTCACTCGGCTCAAATGAGCTTGAGCTTAGATAATCCGTGTCTCGTTGTCGCCTTGTTGTTGTGTTGGTCTTCATTAATTAGTCTCCGCAATCAGAATGAAAATCTTTGTCTAGGTCATCCTGACCACGCGTGGCAACGTTCACGTGAGGATGCTTAGCCTTTCTTGAAGGTTTTCTTGTGGAAGAAGTTGACTTAATCATTACTCTCATATTGTAATGGTTCGACCGTGGTTTCATATTTGCTTGTTTTCTTTAACATGGCACAGACGCAATCGCTCATATACACGCGCATACACTCATCCCTATGAACGCACGCACGCACATCCTACTCCTATGAGCACCTTCAAAAGTCTTGAAATTTATGAAGTCACTGTAGGCACCTCGTCGTCGACGGAAACGTCTCCTCCCACTGAATGCGCATCACCGAAAATCTTAAAATAAATCCAAAAATAATTGCGAGCACCAGGATTTGAACCCCTGATGGGCTGGGATACCACAGTCCCTCTACCCATCCAACCACACCCCTAGTGGTTTCATATTTGCTTGTTGATGAATGTAACTTTGTTGCCTTGCGTCGACTATAATAAAAAATACGTAGTATATGCATCATAATGATAATGGGTGGTTTCAACCTCCTTTTAGAGAAAAAAAACAAATGCATGTTTTTAATTGATCATAAGCGCCCGACGCCAGATGTTGCCGTCGCGCACACATGATGAAAAAACCTAGCCTCACCGTTCGAAGGAGGCAGTAGGAACCTATGCCGGAGTTCCGTCGACTTCATCCTGACAAACAAACTCAAGGCGCTCGAAAGATCGGCTCGATGAAGCGCGACCATCGGCCCGAGCCCCGCCTCTACGAGGACTTATAAAGATGCTAACCTAAACCGCTAGTCGGAGCGAAGGTGTCGGGATTCTCCTGCTCGTCACCGGTCACCAAAGCGCCGGGCAAAGGAAAGACAAATCCATGCATGGGCTCGACGATGGAGCTTGAAGAGGACGAGTTTTCTTCGCCTAGCCACCACTTCAGTGAAGGGGAAGGGAGATATCCTTCCTTTTGAGAGCATCTCCAACACGCGCGCTGAAAAACGCTATCGCGCGCAGCATATTCGGGGCACAGCAACCGCATGCATAGAACAACTTTCATGTTTTTTTTTCTTTAGATCAAGAACCTTGAGGGTTAAGCGGGCATACGAAATGTGCATGGACGGAGGGTGTGAGTGGATGAGCGACAGCATCGCATGTATGAAGCAGACACGCGGAGAACATTGTGAAAAATCGTATTCTGAGAGAGTTACCTGCTGCCGTGACGTGAATAACTTGCGATTTGCTCGTAAACACAGCCACTAAATTAAGCACATGACAGAAGAACAACTAGAGGATCAACGGAAGACTTAGTAATCTCATCAATCAGATCAAATACAATACCCCAACTAAATTAAGCAAACCTAGCTCGACTGACTCTACTTAATACCAATGCAACCCCAACCAAGCAGCTCGCTAATACAGTATAATGCTAGCTACAGACCAAAAGACGTACGTACGTGGCCACTAGAAATCCTTATTGCTGGGTGGTGTCGCTGGAAGTGGATGGAGGATCGATGGCTGAGAAGTTTGGCACGGGCACGGGGAAGCGGTGGATCTCGTCGGCCCAGGGGTTGCCGGCGACGTCCCCGGGGTTGGCCGGGTTGACCGACCGGAGCGCCCTCCACACGGCGCTGTTGCACTTGAACCCGGAGCCGAAGGCGATCTGCCAGGTGCGGTCGCCCTTGCGGATCCGGCCCTTGGCCTCGGCGTAGGCGAGCTCGTACCAGAGCGAGCTGCTGGAGGTGTTGCCGAACCGGTGCAGCGCCATCCGCGACGGCTCCATGTGCCACTCCGACAGCTGCAGGTTGCTCTCCATCTGGTCCAGCACCGCCCGCCCGCCGGCGTGGATGCAGAAGTGCTCGAACGCCAGCTTGAAGTCCGGGATGTAGGGCTCCACCTTGGCGTTGAGCAGCCTCCTGGCCGCCAGCGTCGCAAAGAAGAGCAGCTGCTCGCTCAGGGGCAGCACCAGCGGCCCCAGCGTGGTGATATTGGCCTTGAGCGCGCCGCCGGCGATGCCCATCAGGCCCTTGGACAGCGACACCCCACGCTTGCCCGACTCGTCCTCCTGCTGGTACACGCACCGGAACGCCTTGTCGTCCGCCCCCTTGTGCGTGCGCACCGTGTGCACCAGCTGGTACTTGGACCGCCGCCGCGCCGACCGGCGGTTCGACAGCAGGATCGCCGCCCCGCCCATGCGGAACAGGCAGTTGGACACCAGCATCGAGCGGTCGTTGCCGAAGTACCAGTTGAGCGTGATGTTCTCCATGCTGATCACCACGGCGTACGTGCCGGGCTGCGCCTGCAGCAGGTCCTTGGCGAGGTCGACGGCGATGAGCCCCGCGCTGCACCCCATGCCGCCCAGGTTGTAGCTCACGATGTTGCCCCGGAGCTTGTACTTGTTGACGACCATGGCGGAGAGCGAGGGCGTCGGGTTGAAGAGGCTGCAGTTGACGACGAGCACGCCGATGTCCTTGGCCTTCACGCCCGTCTTGGCGAACAGCTCGTCCAGCGCGCCGAACATGACCAGCTCGGCCTCCTTCCGCGCGTTGGCCATGGAGGGGTTGGGCGGGAGGTTGAGCACGGCCTCGGGGAGGTACGTCTCCTCACCCAGCCCGGAGCGCTCGACGATCCGGCGCTGGAACTCGACGTTGTCGTCGGTGAAGGTGCCGAGCTTCTCGGTGCAGTCCATGAAGCGGGCGCGGCTGCACTTGCGCGCGTCGTCGGGCTTGTAGCAGGCGAAGTCGACGAGGTAGACGGGGCGCGGGCGGGTGACGAGGTAGGCGGTGCAGGCGGCGACGAGGAAGGCGAGGCAGGCGAGCAGGGAGCCGAGGCTGTGGTGGAGGACGCCGGCCCAGAGGTCGGCCAGGTCGTGCATCGTGAAGGTGGAGAGGTGCGCCGCCACGAGCCCCGGCAGCGGCGCCACCGCCAGGTACGCGCCGTGCGTGATCAGGTAGTGGTACCCGAGCTTCACGTACTTGAGCTTCACCGACCGCGTGAAGTCGCCGCGCGCCGGGGCGGGAGGCGCCGGGTCGGCCATCGCGGCGGCGGCCCGGCGGCCGGAGGAGGAAAGGTTGCCTATGGTGGCAACGCAAAGATCGTCTGGGGGGGGAGAGGCCGCCGGGAGCGGGGGCTGTCCCGATGGATCGCTGGGCTCGGCGCGGGTTTCGCTCTGGGGGTGGGGCTGGGGTTTGGAGTGTGCCGCCCTGGCCACGCAGCCGCGGGCTTATATAGATGGGATGGGACGACCGGGCCGGACTGCCAATCCAGTCCTGACGGAGGTGCAGCCCCAGAGACCTGCAGAGGCACGACACGACACGAAGGAGTTGGAGTTGATTGGTTAGGCCACCAACCTGCTAAACATCTGAGCTTCTCAAGCACTAGTAGTAGTAGTAGGTTTCGGAGATGAGCGGATCACCGGACGCGTTACGTACGTACGTGAACGTGATCGTGACCGCGACGGGCACGAGGAAACGCAGCTGGGTCGGGTCGGGTCGCAAAGGGATGCCACCACGCACGCACGCACGAAACGGAGGCCCGGCACGGCGCGGCGCGTGCGTACGTACGTGGCGGTCACAGGCAACCGCGGGCCGGGGGGCGCTCGATCACGCTCCCGGCGTGACCGGCCGGCATGGTGACCACGAACGGCCAGCGGTGCCTGGGGCGGGAAAGAGAAACCACCTAGCTAGCTAGGGAGGCGAGGCTGGTCACGCGATGTGCCGTGCCGCTGCCGCTGGTCGCGCGTCGGGGAGCGGCACGAAGGCGCGCGCGTCTCGCCGCCACTCTCGGGGGCGCGGTTTCCTCCCGCCTTCGCTGTGCCGCACGTCACACCCTTGTCCCCGGTCGCGCAAGGTTTTTCCACGGGACGGCTGGGGGGTTGGGCGGGTGGGGCGTCCGGTACCCGGATTTTCCACCCCTTGGGCTGACCGAACCCGGTCGCCGGCCGGTCAGCCGTCAGCGGCTCGTGTGAAAAACCTGGATGATTTGGAGATGAGATAAGAAGCGATATTTGGCGCCGTTGGATGGCACGTTGCTTTCCTCGCGCGGGCAAGTTACAGTTGCTGACTGATCGTCGCTGTCGCGCCGGAACCGTCCCGGCAAGCTTCCTTCCCGCCGGCCCTATCTGCTTTCAGGTGAGTGTGAGATGTCAGAGGTGGTGTTTTTTAGTAGCAGCAGGTCTCGCCGCAATGCACGCTGACCTGACCCGTCAACGGACGGGCTACCTCGATCTATCCAAGACGTGAGCTGACCGGTGGCCAACAAGGAAAGAGGGAGCATCGAGGACAAACTCGCGCAGATCAGCCAGCAAACGGAACGGCACGAGCCCGCTTGGTCAATGCAGACTGATGATTAGATAAGAGCATCTACGGCCGTGGACAGCAAATGCGACTGGGCGACCGGTCCTCCTCCTGCTCCTTCTTCTGCTTAGCATCCTTCTCATGCTCCTCCTTTTGCTCCGTGTCCCTCCTCCAATCCACCGCGACTAGAGGTAGCCCCGCAGTGATCCGGGCTTCGCGCCTAGCTCGGATCTACTCGAGGAGTTGTAGCCGGCGCTCCGACGTTAGATGAGGTAGCTCTTGACCCGTCGGCGTGGTGGCATGGCTACTTGATTGTGGTGGCGGACGGACGGTGAGTGAAATGTGGAGGTGACGGCGATTCAAAAGTGGATGGGAGGGGAGGAAATATGGACGGGTAGGGTTTCGGTGCCAGCGTCCGACTTAAATAGCCGGTCTAGGGGCCTTGCACGGCGCACGGGAGCGCCGACACGCGGCGCCATCAGTCCGTCGGAGGAGTCGAGCTTCGGACCACCGGTTTCAGATTGTTTTTCTATGGGACCCGGACGTCAATCCGACGTGACGGACGCGTCTGGGCCTCCCCCTATCCGTCCCAGATTTGGGCTGGATACGAGGGCTGC
>NC_041381.1:684468465-684497060 GCF_002162155.2 Triticum dicoccoides | reverse complement strand
AGATGCTCTAAGAGTAAAAAGGGAAGTAGGTTGCTGGCCTGTGGTGAGGTTTGGTGATTAACCATGGCTTGTTCCGACAGAGACAGCGCCTTTGCGTGCTGCTCAGCAGCCAAAAGTGAGAGTGAAACGGGCATGTCAGGACGTGTATGGCTCCCTTGCGGTCTCAGCAGGTCTCTCGCCGCAACACGTGCTGACCGGACGTGTCAATGCAGAACCTAGACGGACCGATTATACCTGCAATGTCCAACACGTGAACTGACCACCAAGACATTCAACCTCGATATCCAGAATCTGAGTGTTTCATCAACTCAATCACGGAAGTACATTATATACTCCCTCCGTCCCAGAATTTTTGTCTTAGATTTGTCTAAATACGGATGTATCAGATACAAATCTAAGACAAGAATTTCACAATATAAAATTTTGGGACGGAGGGAGTACTATATACAAAATTAATACTCCCTCCGTCCCACAATATAAGAACGTTTTTGACACCAGTGTAGTGTTACAAACGTTCTTATATTTTGGGAGAGGGAGTACTTTACAAGCTAGACTTTAACACTTATTTTCTACACTTGTTTTGTCTTGAACGACTCTTTTCTATACATTTGACGTATGGTTGACTCAATCACGCAAGTATACATTACAAAATTGATTGACAATGCAGGACCTTCATTTTTTTTAGATGAACACCGGAGAAACTTTTTACAAAGTTTTCATTAGGGGTGAACTTTTGCAAGCTCATTACGGCCGTAACTCTTCTCTTCTACTCCTTCCTTCCTTCTGTTTCTAAATATAAGACCTTTTACAGATTTCAATACATACTACATACGGGTGTATACAGACACATTTTAGAGTGTAGATTCACTCATTTTGCTTCATATGTAGTCTATACTGATTGAAATCCCCAAAAGGTCTCATATTTACATACAAAGGGAGTATACACTTGTTGTTTGTCTTGACAACGACTGTTTTCTATGCATTTGACGGCATGGTTGGCACGACGAAACCTCTGCAGAATGGGAGCACGCCAGCCAAACCTACCGGAGATTCGTTTCATTATGTGCTACTCCATATGTGGCATCGGCATCGACGGCAGACGACGATCATCTGCACCATCTGCAAGCTTCGTCCTGCTGCCCTCTCAGCCTTCAGGTGAGTAGCATGTCAGACTGGTAGCCTTGCGGTCCATGTCCTCCTTGTGTTTTTTAGTACCAGCAGGTCTCGCCGCGACACAGGCTGACCGGAAAGGAACCAGACAACGGACAACCTCGACCGGCACAGGCGAACTGACCGGTCACCAAGAGCGAAGGAGGAATTATCGAGGACGAACTCGCAAGTCAGGCGCTCGCGCAAATCGGCGATGAGACGTGCTTCTGATTGGTCAAACTCAGAAACTCAGAATGATATAAGAGTGGAAAAGGCTGAGGCGAGTTGCTGGTGTCTGGTGAGGTTTGGTGATGAACCTTGGTTCCTTCCGACAGAGCCCGTGCGTTCGGCTCAGCAACCTTTCCAAGATATCCAGAATCCGGGTGTTTTGTCCACCTATGGAGCCAAACAATTTTCATGCAAAAATTACTTTACAAGAAGTGTGACTCTTTTCTATTTTGAAAGCGATTGTCTTTCTTTTTTGAGTGGGCGAAAGTGATTGTCTTGTGTAGCTAGATCTGGTGGTATGGTTGACATGATGACATGCTTTAGAGAATAGCAGAACGGGGAACACACCAGACCAATTCTACCACAAGTTCTTTTCTGTGTGTGCAGCGACGACTATATCTGGACCATCAGCTCATAGTTACGCTGCTAGTTTCCTAGGTATATGTAACTGGACTTCGGATGTACATCGATTAATATGATGGCAGCTGAGTGTTATATGTACATGCCTGTCAATAAGCAACCCCGCCTGAGAATGCGTCCCCGTCGTTGTTGGTCAAGCTCTCGGTTAGCCAGTAACCATCCCATGAGCCACCAACTCTCTACAGCAGAAATCCGTTCAAAATAGGCCGGTAGCTGGAATGTAGGAAACAGGGAGATGTGGTGACCGTGACAGGTACCTGAACCATTGTAAACTGGAATATTTCCTCTTCCTCCGGGCGAGCTCCTCGGACCCAGACTCTCTGCTTAAACTGGTTCTGTCAGCACAATGAGATTGAGGGCATAACCTTCGTTAAAAGTTGGACAGAAGAGACTGGTACTCGTGAATTTATTTAAGCGGCCAATTTGAACAAATAAAAGGATGACAAGGGGAAAACCTCTTCGACCCATAGTCTGCTTAATATCTCTCTTTCTTTGTGGCCAAGCAGCACTCTGTAAGTCGAATGGTGAAATATCCGCCGGAAACGTTCGAACTGAAACAGTATCAGCGGCAATTAGTAGGGATGACAACTGTTGACCATCAATATAGGTCAGAAGGGGGAAATAATCTAGCTTACCTGCCCAAGATCAAACTGTCGTCCAAAATAAGTTGACCTTTCAAATGGATCAAAGCCTGCAAACTAGAGATAACAGGACTGTTAGATTGACATAGCTTTCATCAGCAGTTCAGCACAATGCCAGAGAAAATGAATAATTTTCATGCCCATGCTATTAGCCTATTACCCGGTACATGACCTCTACCCCATAATCCGGGCGGGGTTTGTCATTGTATTTCAAGGCCTCAAGTTGGTATTCCACTGCTTCTTCTGCATTATACTGAAAGTGGAACACCATGCTAAATGGCTAAGCTTAAACTTGAATATTATGGTATTTGAAGGTTTGCTTTCAGTTAGGGAATTACATTCAACCTGGGGCCAAAAGGCTTCTTCTTGCGTGTTTCAAGCCTGAAGTAGAATGGAGAGAATGGAGTGAATTGCATAAAACCACCACATTTGAGGCTTCGTTTGCAGAAAACTACCTAGACGCTATTTTTTTGCAAAAGTCACCGCGCATTCAGTAATCATTTTGCAAAATGCACTGATCAGGTGATTTATCTCGTTTAATCACTTTCTGACAAATGGGGCCGGATTGTCGAAAGCTGACTTGGCAAAACATTTACAAACACCCCCTTGGATCTAGAAAAACAAAAGCAATCAAGCCCCTCCCCCTCACCCCGTCGCCCCACTCGTCCGCCGCCACGGCGGCCTCCGGCTCCCAGCCCCAGCCGTTGTCCGACGAGGTTGAGGTCCTGCAGCTTGGTGAGCCCCGCGAGCGACTCCGGCACTGGCCCGTCGAGCGTGTTGTGCGCGAGGCCGAGGAAGACGAGCTGGTAGGTCCCGGTGATGGCTTCTAATTTCCGCTCGTCGGAGGAGGCCGACGAGGGCGCCTTGGAGCCGCCCGCGAAGGCGTCAGGGATGCGGCCGGAGAGCCTGTTGTAGGACAGGTCGAGGAAGAGGAGGGATTGTGAGGCCGCGACCTCGGCCGGGATCTCGCCGGAGATGGAGTTGCGGCTGAGGTTGAGGCGGATAAGCTTGGTGGAGTTGGCGAGCGAGGCCGGGAGGACGCCGGTGAGGCGGTTGTTGCTGGCGTCCAGGGACTGCAGCGCGACACAGCGGCCGATCTCCGGCGGGACGGCGCCGGAGAAGTGGTTGTTGAACAGGTAGAGGCCGCGGAGGTCGGGGAGGAAGCCGAGGGCGGCGGGGATGGCGCCGGCGATGGCGTTGTCGTGGATGCTGAGGCGGCGGAGCCCCGTGAGCTGGCCGATGCGGTCGAAGAGGCGGCCGGGGGTCGGCCTCGGGCTCTCTCGATCGGATGGGATCGAGGCAGCGGCCATGGTCCAGGGGGCTGATTGCTTTTTTTAAAATCTACTAGGGGTCTGGGTATGATTATTTCGCCAAGTCAGCTCCTTACAGTCGGGTCCCATGTGTCAGAAAGTGATTAAAGGGGCGAAATCACCTGATCAGTGCATTTTGTAAAATGATTACTGAATGCGCGGTGACTTTTGCAAAAAATTAGCAACTAGGTAGTTTTTCGCAAACGAAGCCCCAAATGTGGTGGTTTTATGCAATTCACTCAGAAAGATACCATATGGTAATACACAACATGTGCAATGCCAGCCTAACTGTTATATATCAGGATATTTGATTAGCTTCCTGCCTACAAGAATACTTCATAGGCAAAGTTACACATATCACAACTGCTAGTTAACTTCTCACTGTAATTTGTGAATATGTAATCTGCCAACACTTTGCTTCTCAGTTAATTAAGCAATTATCGAAGGTAGGGCCAGAAGTAAAATGCACGTGGAGAATACATAAAACCAAGTAGCAGAAATAGCTTTTAATCAGATCAGTAGATCAACACAGAGAAAATAAAATGTCACACTAAAAACATGCAGTTGACACACGTTCCAGATGGAGGAAATGTCTGGATAGACTTCGATTAGATAAGATTTGGTTTGCTAGGGATAGGATTTAGTTTGCTTCCTATAGGAGATAAGAGGTCAACTTAATGTGTGCCCTCAGCATAAGGGGATTGAAGAGTTGTGCTTCCCTGTGCCACACCAAGAGAAGGACCCCAGATGCCCTCCTCCTCTCAACCACATCCCTCCCTACTTCTGCAGACCCACAGAACCAGTACATAACATGCTTCTCAGGTCTAACTGTCATGGTGTTGTTATGTTTACTCAAGCAAATCCAACTGACTGAATAGCTGGCATGATGCCCGGCACTCTTGCGCCCATGCCTGTACTATCTACAGCTAAGGCTGTTACTCTTTTTTACATGAAAGGCATCTTCCTGGCTTTATAAATCAGTGAAGCCCCAAACGGCCAACTAGAGTATCAGTTTAACATTACAGCCCCAGAAAAGAAAAGGCAACAAAAGCAGGACTGTTTTAGTAGCTGAATGGTGAAAATGAACTCTGGGCTCTGGCATAACTAATATGGTATGTCGTCGTTTGATAGAACACCAAATCGCGGCATTGGTGTCAGTTAAATCCATCTAGTACTCTTTGTTGTGGCAAAAATGAAGGATGAGGACTTGATAGTTGGCTACTTGGCTTTATCAAACCATGAAAATAGCAGTCCATTTATTCTGACCTCTAATGGCCTTTGTCAAGCCTGCACACTACCACTGCAGGGATGGAGGTGATTTTTGTCATCGTCGATAAGAATAACAAGTCGATGATTTCTAGTGGCATACAGAACTGAGTCAAGATATGCATCTGAAATTCTGAATACACAATCTGGCTAGAAAATGGCAGTTTTTCTTCTTCTAGTTTTGATCTGATCCCTAGTCATATATCCCCATGGTGGCAGTGCATCTTCTTCCATGCTAAAATTCTAAGCATATACCCCATTCTAGATGCTAGATGAGAGGACAGGGACATCAAATCCCAAGAAATGCCCACTGCCCAAATTCTCTGCCTGGCTAAGCTACCCAAAATCCCCCCGGTCTGCTACCAGGTAACCAATCGACATAGAGTTTGGCATGCGTGAGTATCCGGATCCAGGAACGAAACACGACAGGGCAATCGAAGGTAGTAGTACGGGACGGGGGTACCGACCAGTCGGAGGAGAGGAAGTCGGGCACGTCCGAGGCGGAAGCGGAGGCCGAGACTCTGAACCGGCCTGCCGCCGCAGCCATGGACGGACGCGCCGGGCAGAATCCGCCGCGGACTGGGACCGGCGGCCGCCGGAGAGCGATGGGCTTGGCGGTCGCGGGAGCGGGAGCGGGCGACGCCATTGCAGCCACGGTGGTTTCGTGTCCCCTTTTTCCTCTCCGGTTAACTCTGTCCACTGACGAGAGTGAAAAAAAACTTAGAATAATGATTTTTTTTAGCGAAGGGAGTGATTTTTCTTAATGGGCCCATACTCTTCCTCCAGGCCCGTGTCAAGTCGATTCGAGCCCATGTATGTACTGCGATTTCTTAGGGAGCAGATTGTACAGCCTTTGTGTTAATTATTATTTTTATTACAGAAACATACATTAATCTTGTCTCGCTTAAAAAACACGTTATTCGAATGTGCTCTTACACGTTTTTCTAAAGACACTCAAAAGGGCATCTCATATCTTATACTCCCTGTCCCAAGCTGGAGTAGTTAACAAGAGATAATACAATTAACTGACAGCACGACACGAAATAATATGTAAAAGAAAAATACATTGAAAATCGTATTGTTTGTCTTTTCTTTCGCTTGCTTGCCATTCGCCGAAGCTTGAAAAATGCACTGAATAGGCATTAAGAAATAGGGACACCTACAAACGGCCTTGTCGTACAAGGCTGTAAAAACCGCAATAGTCACTCGCTGTGAATGATCTTTTTCTTTTGGCGGTAAAACACCCAAACTATTTATCTTCAATCATGACAGTATAACGAACATCAGAAATAATAAAAATTATATTCAGATTCATAGACCACCTAGCGACGACTACAAACACTGTAGCTAGCTGAAGGCACGCCATTGTCATCGTCCCTCTCTCACTGGAGCCGGGCAAAACTTATTATAGTAGGCAGTCAGGAAGTCATCGTGCTAAGGCCCCATAGGACAAGCGCACCAGAACAGCAACCGCCGCCGATGAAGAGTAGCGTAATTAAGTCAGAAGGATACAACCTGAAGACACATAAACGTAGACGAATGACAAACATATTCGAGCAAATCCACCAAAGGCAGATCCGTCGGAGATACACCTCCACACACCCACCTTCCGCCCCGGTTGGGCGCGAAAAATTGGGTCGGTCTGCCCACCGCAATGATATCAAATTATTACCCGTCACTGAATTTCAACTATCCGTCACTAAACTTCAACTAGTAAATGTGTATGTGCAATGCCGTTGATATTTGGGAATAAATTAATTACACATTCATATTAGATAGGATATCACTACTACAGGAATGCCCAGCACTGGCGGGTGCAAACAGCCTAGTAGTGGCGGGCCAGGCTCTCGGGATCGTCCGTCACTAACCTCCTGCGACTGCTATTATGACATCAGTGGCGGGCCGCCGCCCGCCACTGATGACAGTGCCGTAGTAGCGGGCAGAAGTTATGGCCCGCCACAACTATAATCTCTGCCCGCCACAACTATAATCTATACCCGCCACTGTTGTCTGTATTAGCAGTGGCAGGCACCTTTGCTGCCCGCCACCGGTAGTGATGTTAGCATATAGACAAATTGCTATGGCGCCAACGCCTTTTTGCTGCCGTGGCAGCATTTTAATGGCGCTCAAGCGGTATTTTGCACTCAATCATCCCATTGCATTCAAACAATCATATTACGAAGATGATACAATAATTAAGATTATTAATGAAGAAAACATACTTTATAAGAAGTGTAGGGCAACAAATAAACATGTCAAATTCTCAACTCATAAAATGGACAACGAATCAAGATGTTTTGAAGCACTGTATCGCTCGCAATTGATTACCACAATATGTCTTCGACTCGGTGAAGTCGTTCTTCATCTCGCTCTAGCTAGAAGTGGAACTTCCCATCCTTGTTTACAACCTTTTTGTTGATGATTCTGGCTAACACCTTTTAGAGGCGGCCATGCTCTGTTAATAGTTCCCTATGTCCATGTCCCTCTCCATCTCTTTGGACCACTTCATGATCTGGCTATGATTACGCAAATATTTGCTTTTCTTTAAAAAGTCATCCATAATAGCCATGGCACAGTATCCAGACCTATGAGAGATTTCCACATTTTGTTCTTGATAGCAACAAGCGCCAGTGAAGAACTTGAATTATTAATGTTCTGTTGTAGTCTTTCTGATGTTCTTACACTTGGCGAGAGCATCATTTAGAACCTTCTTCAATCTGGTCCATTGCTTTTGAGGGTGTCTCTTCGTATCGAAGAAGTAAGACAAGCCTTGCGTCAGCAATAGTGCGATTTTAATCCAATGTCCGTCGCTGTGCAAAAAAATGAAGATATTAGCATTGATGAGATCAAACCACAAGGGCGGCGGGGTGATGCCTCTTGGTCGTGTGAGCGGCAAGAGGCATAGCAGAGGATGGCTTTGGCGTGCTCTCTATCTCTAGCAGTGGAGGTTCCCCGATCCGGATCTGGGGTTTTGATCACGTCATGTTCCTCTTGGAGGCCTTGTGGTGGCATGCGGAAGCTACCGGGTGAAAGTTTTGCGCTTTGGCGCTGACGACGGCGACGCTCGTGGGCGCTCTCTTCTAGAAGACGCCGTCGTGGTGCTCCCCTCTGTGAGCGTGTTCCGATTATCCTATGATCGGCTTTGTAATAGAGCGACCTCTCCACCTTGTATCGTTCGGCCGTGTACTTTGTGCGGTTGTTGCTTTATATATAAAGCAGGGTGAAATGTTTCGAGGAACTAGGCTTGTATACTATATATGTCCCACTCAATGATGCAATTGTGATGTTTCTTGACATAAATGAGCAACTGTTTCCCCTACCAATCACTTCAACTTGTCATCATAGTAATACTTGTTCTGTTGACCTAATTCTGCCTTCTGAACATAAACAAAATCTCACATTAGCATTGCTTTTCTCATAAATTAAACAAACTCAACAAAGTGGTGTAGATACTCCAATTTCCTAACTCCGAAATTACCTGCCAGGATTTTGAAACAAATTTTTGTCTTCTGCAGTGTGGGGCCAATCAAACAAAAACCTTGAATAATTACCCAATCCTGATGCACTCACTTCTCAGTTTGTTATCGGACCATGCATCCACTGATACTCAGAGATCGTTCAACATATTAAACAAATAAATAGGGAGAGATTTAAGATCTTACTCAGAGTTCCTTCCATGAAAGACATAAGTACTTGTCCAGGGTTTTGCCAAAGTTTGGTTCAGAAAACAGTTTCTCTTGTGTGCAATTTTCCTGCCAGGGACACCACCCTATTCTCAGGCATAGAATGCACATTTTTTTCGCGAATACGCAAAAGGCTTGTGTATCATTGCATTGATAGGTAGAAATAGTTCATACATGTTTGTTATATGTTACAAGGGGTGAGGCTAGCCAACATGTGCGCAGGGATGGCATGTTAGGGTAGCCTGGACGCAAGAAGAGGTGGTGCGTCGGCCACCAAGATAGCCCTAGGCCACGTCTCTGGGATGATCTGCGCCAAGTGCGTGGCGCCCGCGCGTGCCCAGAGTCTTGCCTCATCTCTGATCGCGTTGACGACACGGCAAACGGAGGGGCGATCGCCGTCGAAGGTGCAGCCATTGCGGTGCTTCCAGAGCCACCAGGCAGTGAGGATGGCAATGGAGGCGAGCCCGCGTCGAAGACAGCGCGGAGAGTCGGCAATGGCAGAGGCGAGCCAGTCGGCAAACTCGTTGTCGTGGCTCGGGATCGTGGCGGTGGATCGACACCAGGAGAGTACCTCGTGCCAAACCTGGCGGGAGAAGGAGCAGCCCGCGAGCAAATGCTGCATGGTCTCGAGTTCTTGATCATAGAGCAGGCAGAGAGGCTCGTGTGGCAGGTCGTGGCACGCGAGGCGATCTGCCGTCCAGCAGCGACCGAGCAAGGCAAGCCAAATGAATAGCTTGATGCGCAGCGGAGCCCAGGTACGCTAGGTGAGACACCAGTGCGGGTCTTCGATGGATCCAGAGAGCAGAGCTTGGTAGCAGGAGCTCGCGGAGTAGGAGCCGGAGCTAGTCCAGCGCCAGGAGAGCCTATCCGGCTCGTCGGAGAGCGTCACTAGACGCAGGCGGCACCAGAGAGAGACGTACTGCGTGGCCATTTCGATGCCTAGTGCCCCATGGATGTCCACAATCCAGGCACGCTCATGCAACCCATCGCGCATGGAAAGAGTCCTGCGGCGGCGCTTGGAGACCCTGGCATGGACCAGTGGCGCGATGTGGGAGATGGACTGGCCATCGAGCCAGTGATCCTTCCAGAACTTGCAGCTGCGCCCGTTGCCAATGTGCTAGAGTGTAGAGGCCCGGAAGATATCGTGGACCTCAGAGGAGTGGGGGATGTGTAGATGATGCCATGGGCGTGATGGGTCCGTCTTTTGGAGCCACAGCCACCGGGTGCGCAGGGCGACGCCCGCAAGGTGGAAGTCTGGCAGGCCAAGGCCACCCAGGGCGATTGGACGGCAGACGCCACGCCAATTGACGAGGCAGTGGCTGCTGCTTGCGTACTTGCCTCCGTGCCAGAGGAAGCAGCGGAGGAGGCGGTTGATCTGCTTGAGGACAGTTGGGTTGATGGCCAAAGCAAGGAGCGTGTGCACCGGCATTGCCGCGAGCACGTGGCGATAGAGCGCCAGGTGGTCACCTCGCGACATCATGGAAGCCCACCAGGGAGAGAGCCTGCGCTCGAGCTTGATGAGGATCGGTTGCAGCGCGGCGGCGCTGACCTTGCGAATGGACAGCGGGAGGCCGAGGTATGTAGTGGGGAACTCTTTGAGTGGGCACGCAAAGAGGGATGAGATTGCAAGGCGTTCCTTAGGCGTGCACTAGATAGGGGAGGCCGCACACTTGCTGAAGTTTGTGTACATCCCATATGCATTGCCTAAGAGGGTGAGCAGCCGGCGGACGACCGAGAGGTCCTGCTTGTCTGGCCGGCAGAAGACGACCACGCCGTCGGCGTAGAGGGAAATACTCGAGGCCATGTGGCGCGAGGTAAGGCGTTGGAGCACACCGCCGGCGACGGCGCGACAGAGCAAGTTGTTGAGGGTGTTGATCACCATGATGAAGAGCATGGAGGACAGGGGGGTCCCCTTGCCGAAAACCGCACATGTGGAGGATCGGCGGCCCCAGGGTGCCGGTTGACGAGGATGTGTGTGCTCGCTGTGCCGAGGAGGATGCAAACCCATTCGCGCCAGCGTCGACCAAAGCCAAGGTGGCGAAGGGTGTCCAGTAGGAAGGCCCAAGAGACCGAGTCGAACGCGCGGGCAATGTCAAGCTTGAGCATGACGCGCGGCTGCTTGAGGTTGTGAAGTTGTCGTGCTGTTTGCTGGACGATCAGGAAATTATCATGAATGTATCTGCCCGCGATGAATGCGCTCTGGTTGGTGGAGACCATGTCACCGAGCCTGGGCGCAAGACGGAGAGAGAGAGCACTTTGGCAAAAAGCTTGGTGAACAGATGGATCAGGCTAATGGGGCGGTAGTCTGAGAGCATGGAGGCGTCTGGTTTCTTGGGTAGCAGGGTAATAAGGGCCTCGTTAAGCCGTTGGAAGCCACGGTCGTTGAGGTTGTAGAGTTTGTTGAACGCATCGACGAAGTCCGCCTTGATTGTGGTCCAAGACACGCAAAGGAACTCGGAGGTGAACCCGTCCGGCCCCGACGCTCTCCCTTTGGGCATGCACTTGATGGCCTCCCATATTTCATGCTCAGAGAACGGGGCGTCCAAGCTTTGCAAGTCGAACAAGCACGGGTCGAGGCTGCCCAGGTCGATGGAGGAGAGCCTCTCCCGGGCGGAGCCGAGGATGTCAGAGAAGTGTGCGTGCGCAGCCTCCGCGATGGCAGCCTGCCCAGAGACAGTGGCGTCGCCCACCTTGATCTGTAGGATCATGTTCTTTTTGGAGCGCTGTGCTGCGTGGAGACAGAAGAAAGCCGGGTTTGTGTCGCCGCCTTTGAGGTAGTTGAACCGCGCACGCTGCCTAGCGATGGAGCGATCGAGCGACGCGAGGCCGATGTAGGACGCCTTGAGTTGGCGGCGGAGCCACATCTCGGCCGCCGAGAGCTGCCGGACGTCCTGGCTGCGTCGAACCGAGCGATGAGCTCACGGGTGACGGCGAGCTAGAGGGAGATGTTGCCGACGGTCTTGGCGCTCCAACGTTGGAGGTGCTTGGCGGTGGCCCGTAGGCGCGCATAGATGCGGCGAAAAGGGTCCGGCTCGTCCACGGAGGAGGCCCATGCCTCAGTGACAGTTTCCTGGTAGCCCTGTAGCTTAGGCCAGAATCTTTCAAAGTGGAATCGTCTGTGCCCGACAGAACGCGGCATGGAATCTAGGATAAGGGGCGCGTGATCGCTAGCCGCTGAGGAGAGGCAGCACAACATGCAGCTCGGGTGGTCGACCTCCCAAGTCCCAACCTGCAGTGCAGAGGACCCCGTTGATAGGCTCGAGCGTCGGGGCGTCGCGTTCGTTTGACCACGTATATCTCCGGCCGTGAAGATAGATGTCTCGGAGTTCCTCGTCAGCGATGAAGCGCCGGAAGCGTCGCATGGTGGTGCGGTGTAAGTTCCCGTTGTTCTTGTCATCAGGGGATATGATCATATTGAAGTCACCCCCTATGAGCCACGGGCCATTGCAAGTGGAGCGCATGTCATGAAGATCTGAAAGGAACTCGATCTTGGCAGCCTCGTCATTGGGTCCGTAGACACCAGTGATCCACCAGTGTGGGCAACCATCTAGGGGGGACACGAGAGCGTTGATGAAATGCGTGCCAATCATAGGATGCGAGATAGACACGAGGTCGTCCTGCCAAGCGAGGAGGATGCCGCCTCGGGTTTCCGTGGAAGGGAGGAAGTGGAAGCTGCGGAAGGCCTGCCTGCAAGCTTCGGTGACAATGGACGACGAGATGGCAGAAAGCTTAGTTTCTTGCAAGCATACAATGGAGGGGTTGGCCAAGGAAATAACGGAGCGCACGGTCGAATGTTTAGCAGGGCAGTTCAGACCCCAGACGTTCCAAAAAATTGCACGTTGGGTGTAATCCATCAGCAACATTTTTTTTTCAAATGCCATAGAATGCACTGAAGCGGATGGTATTAATAATGGATCATTAACATGGTCACTCATGTTTGTCTATTTAATTTTTTTTGAAGAACACAAAAAATGCCTCATAATGGATCACCCCACCCTCATAAATCTAATGGCATTTGAAAGGGTGTGCAGCAAGGCCAAAACCTGGGACTACCTGAAAACCGTCGCACACTTCGGGTAATAATCAGAACTAGATCGGCAACGCGCCTTGGCGCGAGGGTGCCGGCCCCAACGACTTGGCCAAGCGGTAGTAGAAAGGCAAGTTTAGCACAGGTTGCAATCATATATGCAAAACATCAATGATATAATGCATTGCCCTATAAAATACAAGAGCCTTGATCCAACCCACCAAATCCAAAAGAAATAAACTCAGTACACATTTCGCCAAGAGCACAAAGTTGATTCTGAATTCAAGTTTACATCGCCTCAATCTCATAATAAAGATGCTAATTTTCAAGAGGCATCCTTGAGGTCACCGTGCTGAGCAAGGACCACTTGTAATAACATAATCAATAGCAATTCAAACTACCAAAACTAAAACAACTATCTGCATCTCCATACATAACACAACAAAAGAAAAAAAATATATAAATAAGTGGTTAAAATCACTATTTAACCACTATCTTCCAAACAGGATCAACAAATTATTCTCAGATCCTAGAGTGAATGCCTACATCATGGTCACACGCAATGGGCCTCCAATCACTACAATAATTGACACAAGGATCCGATTCGTTCTAGGTGAATTGAAGTTCCATGTTTGCACCTAAAGCCAAGCAAGAGCTCAAACTCGAGCCCCCGTACCAGGCCGAGGTTGTCCATGATTCACAAGCGTGTCCTTTAACTTCTGGACCTAGAATCTGATGAGATGCAACAAGCATGTCAGCATTTATCTATTTCATATGTGGAGAACATACTCTTGAAATTTTGTTTTATTTGGATTTGAAGGTTTAGGGGGACTTACTTAGTAGAAGCTGCTAAACATGTATTGAGCTCATTCCTCCTTTGGTTGTTCTCACCAAACTCTCATGGTTGAATACCAGGATCACTACTAATTTCTGAAATGAAAGTACCAACTACAAACAACACCAAAATCACTTATAATCACAGAGATAGGTTGTAATCAGAAATCAAAGAGATCAACTAAGGACCACTAAAATAGAGTAGAAACCTACATATATTTGTGAAACATAAGTTGTAATCAGAAACTAAAGAGATAAACAAATAAAAATGAGTGCAAGTCCCATTATTTTGGAAGTCCTATTTGATTAGGGAAAGGGAGCAAATGACACTCTTAATCCATCCTAGTGAGGCTACAATATCCAAGAAAAAGAAAGCCAAGGGCAGAAATGAAGTAGTAATTCCTTGAACAACTATGTGGTCAAACAGGTGACGATCAGTTAGTAGTAAACATGGTTTAGGTTAGTAGGAAGTTCTATTGATGCATTTCATATCATCTGTCTACTTAGCCGCCAACTCCGCCTAGACTCCCACCGCCCCCTCTCCTCCTCCTCCTGCCTCGCCTCTCTCTCTCTCTCTCCCTCCAAACCCCAACCCACGCCCGCCTCCGTGCCCCGCCGCCGTCGTACACACAGATAGGTTTTGGTGGGTAAAAACTGTTCTAGCTTACAACACATACACACAGACTCTGGTCGTACACACAAATAGGTTTTGGTGGGTACAATATGTTCTAGCTTACAACATATATATAGACTCTGGTCGTACATGAGAAATACAAAACAGAGCACAAGCCTGGATTCATGTGTTCCACCTCAAGAAAGCAAATGGCCACTTGCAATTAAAACAAATCTAAGGCGCTTCCACAGATATGGTTTACTTTGAAGATACCATTTTTATAAAAACATTGGCAAAATTTCAAATGACCTTGCGACCCCTTTGAATCTAAATACACTAAAAGCAACGCATCACTGTGCAGATAAGCGGCAAGCAAGCAAGAGCAATCAACACACTGACACCCTGTATATAATATCTCTGCAACAATCTAATGATCCAACATAACACTTACATAAGTAATTCACAACTTGTAGACATGTAAAAAGAGATTAGGCTAATCAGGAGGAAGAGAGAAGTGTGGGTACCTGGAAGAAAGCTTACTGGCATAAATCCTTCTCTGAACTCCTCATGAAGAACCAATAGCATTGTTGAACCATCGCTTATCCCAGAATAATAAAGTGCAACTTACTCTTAACCAGATTAGATCAAGGACCAACAACAAACAATAAAAGATCAAGAACAACTTATATGCAATAAAGGTATGAGAGAGAAGAAATCTTTACATAAGACGGCTATAAACACCGGAGCATAAATAAACAACACCTTTAAACACAAATAAAAAGGGTTCAGGGTTCAATGCATAGTGGGCTCAGATTTGCCTTTTCCCGATCATATAATCTACCCCCATCATCTCTTATCACCAGATCAACCTGTTTATACAGTGGAGCTGCCCTGGTTATCACTCAATAAGAATGACCATCCAAGGACCGAACAATAAGTATCACAGGATCAAAAAGGATTCTAGAGACAAGAGGGAGGATCCAACTTGATACCCACAGGTGCATCGGTTGCTCAAAGGCACACTTGTTTTAGCCACGGCTAATCATCACCGCCCTAGCAAGAATTGCTTTCGACCGATGGGGCACGTGATTCAAACACGGTGGCATGAGATATCTCACCGTGGGAGTAACTATTCATTACTACAAGAGTTCAAGCTCGATCCAACGGCCAAGATCAATCCGGAGCGAGATCCGACAGCCAGAATCGCATCAGGAAATCAATCCAATGGCCGAAGGTGCCTGAGCTCTGAGGAGGCTTGTAGGAACATCCTTCTCTTATTTCTGGATCAATATGTTCTTACGAGGGTGAAACTGCCCTGGTTATCACTCATCAGAAATGACCATCCAAGGACAGAGCCACTAAAATAAGAACGTGATCAAAACAGCTCAAAGAAATGAGGGAGGATCCAAATTAGTACCCACAAGTGCCTCGATTGCTTGAGAGCATGCCTATATCAGCCATAAATGATCATCATAGCCCTGGCCATGCCCCATATATTAGCCGAAGCAGAGCAGGGGAAGATGGAGCTCACAGAGGGAGGTTGTAGCCGAGGCAGTACTCAGTGGGCGCCGGGGTTGCACCTGAACACCGTCCAACCGGCAAGGAACCACATCAGAGTTACGCCTTGCACCATCCCACCGACGAGCACGAACGCCACCGGCACCGAAGCGGCCAAGGAGGCGATGTGTAGCACGTCTAGGAGCACCATTAGGGGTGGAGATGACCGGGGCCTAGTCAGTTCTCTTTTAGCTGCAATCAAGGATAAGATTTGTTAGAACATTCTTGTGGTCAAAACTTATCATCATGCAAGCAAGCCACCGATTAGCAAGCCACCGATTTAGTATCTTATTGTGAAAATCTTGCTGATTAAATGGTTGCCTCTTTTGTTTGACATGATTTAGTATCTTGTTTTTGCCTAATTAGCAAGCCACCAATTAAAAAAACTAAAAGGAATCTCTAAGAAGACTTATATTTAGAAACGAAGGGAGTGCATGATAACAATGTCATCGTGATATTTCACCTGCGATGTACTTCTTTCACCCAGATTTAATGTCTATCTCTAAAAACTTCATCTTACATCAGTAATGAACAATATGGGCTAGTATATTCAAAGTGTTCAAAGGTGAAAGAAATAGATAATAGATAAATCACAAAATTGGCATAACTATTTGCCAACTAAAATATAAATATCCTAGGTATGCTTAAAGTTCACAACCCTGATGCTGCAATCAACTTATGATCAACGGTGTTTTTCAAAGCAAAAAAGGCAAGGAGATGCTATAATAGAATTATGACTCCAGAAAAAATATTGGCCAATTAATAGAAATCAGAGGATAACTGTAAGTGATGCATCTAAAGAAAATATGACATCAAATATTGGCCAATTAATAGAAATCAAAGCATGTCTCAACACAATAATAAAAATCCACTCGTAGAGTTTGATGCCAACCTAAAAGGATTAAGATGTCATACGATCGAAAGAAAAGCGTACAGTTTTGCAATGCAGTTTTTTTGGTGACTCACGACATAATGATGCGTGAAGCTCTAATGTAAGTTCAGAACATATTTGTACCTCAAAGCTAGGGCATATTTGTGCTTGTCGCTGCCTCAATTATCATAGACATGGTATGGTAAGAACAGGATAACATGATAAAGTTAAACTGCTAAATGCGTATAAGTTGAATCCGAGAGCAACATAATACATGGGCATTCGAAAACGGAAGGTAAATTCTACAATGAGATTCTGTCACGGAGACTGATCAAATTTACAATATGGGCTTCCAAGGTATCATATGATATGTATGAAGCTAAATTCAAGTGTCTGATTGTAAATTCAAATAAAAAATTCATGTGGTGTCTACCCTTAAGTTTCTTCCATTATTTAGTTATATTGTCACTGTGGTCATGCAGTTCAAAGCTTAGAAATATTTAGTAAAATGATGTACCTTTTATACCCCCCTATGCGAAATGACCAAAATGCCCCGGTGGGGGCATGCTATTTACATTTTGTTGCCATTACTATTCATTCCAGCAGTGTCAATACCAGATCCAACGGCCCAGGCTTCTCCAGATCTCGATTGGACGGACGAGAATGCATCAAGGGAAACGATCCGACGGCCGAGAGTGCCTGAGCTCTGAGAGAGCTTGTAGGAGCCTTGCATAAAGAAAAAGTAAAAGGATGATGTCTAAAGAAAATAGGAAATATAAGCTTAAGTGGCGAACAAATAGCTTTTGCACTCATTGTATATAGCTATATACTATTATATGCTAAAATAAAGAATATTCTGTTTCGCTCAAAGCTAGTTCTTATATCAATTGAATCAAATCAATTTAGAATTTAACTCCAGAAGAACCGAAACTGTAAGTGTGCACACATTTCAGCCATGCATCCCTAATAGGCAGTAGGTTTTAGAAGTATCATAAGACCAAAGAATGAAACTTGCCTGCCTCACATATCATCACGGGATTAACAAAAGGGCAAACCCAGGCGTCAAAGAGTATGTAGAATTGGACACCAAACAATCGATAAATGATGCACCAGGAAAAACACAAAATCCAGAGATACAACATTGTGGAGTGAGATATTTTGTTTGCGCAAAATATACAGATAAGAACGAAAGGATGAACCAAAACAATGCATGTTTCTTTGTCCTAATATATGAGAAGTGTGATACAACATTGCAGATTCTTATATAGTATCCCTAATTTCTTATCTTTTTGTAAATGCGGATCTACTACACTCAAGGGCCGTCCTTGCCATCAAGCGAACATCATTTAACTGTTTACTCGCCATCAAGGGCCGCCATCGCCATGTAAATTAAAAAGAACATATTTTAACATATTTCCTGTTCTATACATTTTCTTTCCTCTCTACTTCCTTCAAAATTAACGATGGGGGCCTTGGCCCTCTCTGATTTTAAAGGAACCAGAGAGGAAATATACAAAGCATATAACATCAATAGTTAAAGATGTTCTTTTGAACTTACATGGATATTTTTTCTGCAAACGTGCCAATCTACTACCATACCGTCCTTAATTTTTACCTTCTCATAGATGTACCTTTGATTTTGAGCAAGTAGGGAGGCACTATATGATAGCATACGACAAACAATAGTAAAAGATTGTTACCATTCATGGGACTAACAAAAAATAGAAATTAGAATTATCCGACTGTCCTTATCGTGCAAGATGTAGTTGCGGAATGGGACTAACAAAATTTAGAAATAGCATGTAGTACACTAACCAACATCAAATCAAGTAGCTATTCAACTAACATAAATGAGAGACAAAGAGAGTATTTTCACCTCGAGATTAGACCATCAATATGGTTGTGGTGATGCCGTCCATAGATTCGCCTCCAGGCATCAAGTCCAGGATATACACTTGAAAGGTGTGGACCTAGAGCACACATGTAATGGGTAGAGGTCAGTGTAAAAAAATCCCCATTCATAGAAATCAAGTGAAAATAATTAGGAAAGAACAAATGATCAAATATGTGGTACAACTATAGAAATTTGCAGGCCAAAGTAAACAACTTACATGGATAGATAGTTTCTAAATCTTGCAGATAGCCTACCAATTTATGGGAAGGGATGCAAGTTTACATTGTTCATAAAAACAACAATGGTTATATTGGTTCAATAGTTGTGTTGTATGCATACTCATCCCATCACACAGTTTGTCTTGAGGGAATAAAGTGCGGAAAGGATGATCTTTTCCCCCAAAAAGAGGGTAAAGGCAAAAACCTTGCATAAGTTGCAAAATCAAGAGCTACAAAAGAATCATTATCTCCTGCAGCCATACTCATCAATACTTTTTAGCAAAGAAATGTATTCTCTATAGGAATATCTAATCCGTGTGAGCAAAGAATCTAGCCAGACTCATCAATACTTTATTAGCAAAGTAATCTATTTTTTATAGGAATATGTAATCCATGTGAGCAAGGACTCACGTGTTGGTAAATGCAGAAATAGTATACTGCTCTCCAGAGGCGTTTGGTAGCGGCCTAGATCATAAAAATTTCATATAAACCATCTCTGAACTGCAATGGGTCACCTGAAAAGCACAAAAAATAACAAATAATTGGAATTTAGAAAACTTCTAACAAGTTCAAAAGATTAGAGAGCTGCAATGAAAATCTTATCGATCAGTTTTATTGTGCAATGATCTCTGAACAAGTTCAAAAGATTAGATGAAGCAGCAAGCAGGAAGCTGCTCATACAACAATCGATTAAGCTGCTTGTAGTAGCTAGCTAGCTTTGTACATACAGAGTAGTTAATGGATCTAATGCTCAAAAACCAACATAGATAATAATTGAATTGGCAAGGGATGATCCACAGATGAGCTGAACAATTCTGGAAGGGGGTCACGACGCCCTTTGTCCTCCACGAGGAACCAGGACTCGCGGTCGAGCGAGGAGGGGCAGGGCAGGGGGGAGGGGGCTGCTCACCGGGACGTCGGGGGCGAGGTGGCGCACATCGTCAAGGACGTATCAGAAGTCACCCTCAGAGATCTCAACGTATGCGGCGTCGGTGAGGCTGACGTGGGAGGCGTTGTGGAGGGCGCCGAGGTTGGGGTAGGATTTGCTCGATATCCGCACATACAGGGCGGAGAAGGGCAGCGCCGCCTTGGCCTGCTGCTTTGTCTAGGCGCGATGCGGGCCGGGATCTCGCTCCAACTCCGGCCGACAGCCCTATAGTCGCCGGCGAGACCCCCTGCCCCAGTGTGCCTACCTCCTCCTACCATCGCTCCGCATCTTCTCTCCTGCAGAGACGCATCCATGGGGATCGAGAAATCGAGGCAACGAGCAGGCGTCCGCCGGAGGCGAGGCCTGCCTCCACCACCGAAACCCTAGTGGGGGAAATAGATGGGGGCGACCGCAGGAGGCGAGGAAAAGTAGATCGACTCGGTGAAGCTAGTAGAGCTCGTCGAGGAGCACCCTTGTGTGTGTTGGGCGGCGCCGGAGCTCACCGGAGCGGCCGCCTTGGCCTGCTGCTTTGTCAAGGCGCAATGCGGGTCGGGATCTCGATCCAACTCTGGCCGGCAGCCCTATCGTCGCCGGCGAGACCCCCTGCCCCAGTGCGCCTACCTCCTCCTACCATCCCTCCGCATCTTCTCTCCTGCAGGGACGCATCCATGGGGATCGAGAAATCGAGGCAACAAGCAGGCGGCCGCCGGAGGCGAGGCCTGCCTCCACCACCGAAACCCTAGTGGGGGAAATCGATGGGGGCGACCACAGGAGGCGAGGAAAAGTAGATCGACTCGGTGAAGCAAGTAGAGCTCGTCGAGGAGCAACCTTGTGTGTGTTGGGCGGCGCCGAAGCTCACCGGAGTGGCTGGAATCGGCCGGCGACCGAGACGGGAGAGTGGGCAGGAGGTGGGGACTGGAGGAAGAGGCAAGGAGCTGGGCCAGTGCAGGAGAGAGAGGAGGCGGCTAGGTCTCCGCCACGGGAGCGGCCGCTTTTTATACCCCCCTACGCGAAATGACCAAAATGCCCCGATGGGGGCATGGCATTTACATTTTGTTGCCATTACTATTCATTCCAGCAGTGTCAATCCCAGATCCAACGGCCCAGGCTTCTCCAGATCTCGATCAGACGGACGAAAACACATCAAGAGAACCGATCCAACGGCCCAGAATCGCTGATCTCTGAGGAGGCTTGTAGGAGCCCCCTACCCCCCCCTCAGTGTCAGGCCTGCGAGCATCCCAGTGCCTTGGACGCCTCGGCTAGGACGAGCTTGCGGTAGATGGAGGAGTCCCAGGATCCGTCGCCCACAAACTCGGTGACGCGGGCTCGAACACGTTCCCCGCTGTCATCGGCGCCCCTTGCGAGCTCCCCATCCAGCTCCGCTCCCGCCCGCCACTCAGGTGCATCATGGCCGGCTGCTCTCTCTAATGCACGTTCGGTGCTTGTTGTAGTGCCAAAGATAGACAGAGGAGGAACATGGCAAATTTTCTTTTGTCAACTCATCTCCGACAGGTCGGCTTCACGGGTCAGAAATGACTTTTTTCTTGCTAGTTTAGTGATACTCCTATATGTCAAAGTTTAGCTTTTCTTTCGGGGGTTTTGTCAGTAAAAAAGTGATGGTTTTCTGTGATTGTGGTGGTTTTATGCTTTTTACTCCCTCTCACATGACTATCTATTTTTTCCAAGCATCATTAACAGTACTTTTACCCCTGTGCTTGTTATAATTTGGTGCTTCGTAAGGAGAACCATGGAATTGCGATTGTGGTCTCGAAGGAGTCCAGGGCTACTGGAGTGTACTTCTCAGTGAAGGACCCTCCTAAAGTAATGCACCCAGTCTCATGTCATGCTTTTTTTTGCAATGCTCATGTCATGCTTATATATGTTGCACAATTACTTCTCATTCAACTCATGAGGTTCCTGCATTGCCTGGTGGCTTCGGCTACAGCTACACAGGAGAGTGCTGATGAAATTGATCAAGTCTGAGCCTAAGTGATGAAGTTTGAGCATGCTGTGTTTATTAGTATGATGTAAAAATTGTGATGATCTATTGGGTTGAAGCATTCAAGAGTCAATGAGTTACCATGGCTATTCTCACTGTTTACTACAGTACATCACTAGTACAATGTAGAAGTTTTTTCTTCTGAATTTTGGTAAATTATGCTAATTGTAGGGCCATGAAACCAAGACTTACAACCCAGTTGGGAGGGTGGGAGGGGGGCATCGGCCCCCTGGCTACGATGTAGCTCCGCCACCCTAATTATTTGATTGACATGAAGCTAATGATTGTTTGCAACATATACAAGCGTGGGTTGCGAATTTGCCCCTGTGCTTGTTATAATCTGGTGCTTCGTAAGGAGAGCCATGGAATTGCGATTGTGGTCTCGAAGGAGTCCAGGGCTACTGGAGCGTACTTCTCAGTGAAGGACCCTCCTAAAGTAATGCACCCAGTCTCATGTCATGCTTTTTTTTGCAATGCTCATGTCATGCTTATATATGTTGCACAATTAATTCTCATTCAGGTCATGAGGTTCCTGCGTTGCCTAGTGGCTTCGGCTACAGCTAGACAGGGAAGTGCTGATGAGATTGAAAGTCTGAGCCTGAGTGTTGAGATACATTCAAGATTATTGCTGGATATGTCTATGAAGTTTGAGCATGTTGTGTTTATTAGTATGATGTAGAAATTTTGATGATCTTTGGGTTGAAGCATTCAAGAGCCAATGAGTTACCATGGCTATTCTCACTGTTTACTACAGTACAGCATTAGTATGATGTAGAATTTTTTTCTTCTAAATTTTAGTAAATTATGCGAATTGTAGGACCATGAAACCAAAACTTACAAACCAGTTGGGAGGGTGGGGAGGGGGGCATCGGCCCCCTGGCTACAACGTAGCTCCGCCACCCTAATTTATCTGATTGCCATGAAGCTAATGATTTTTTGCAACATATATAAGCGCGGGTCATGAATTTTCCCCTGTGCTTGTTTTAATCTGGTGCTTCATAAGAAGAGCCATGGAATTGCGATTGTGGTCTCGAAGGAGTCCAGGGCTACTGGAGCGTACTTCTTAGTGAAGGACCCGCCTGAAGTAATGCACCCAGTCTCATGTCATGGTTATTTTTCAATGCTCATGTCATGATTATGTATGTTGCACAATTACTTCTCATTCAGCTCATGAGGTTCCTACGTTGCCTGGTGGCTTCGGCTACAGCTAGACATGAGAGTGTTGATGAGATTGATCAAGTCTGAGCCTGAGTGTTGAGATACATTCAAGATTATTGATGGATATGTCTTATGAAGTTTGAGCATGTTGTATTTATTAGTATGATGTAGAAATTGTGATGATCTATTGGGTTGAAGCATTCAAGAGTCAATGAGTTACCATGGCTATTCTCACTGTTTACTACAGTACATCATTAGTATGATGTAGAATTTTCTTCTTCTGAATTATGGTAAATGATGTTAATTGTATGGCCATGAAACCAAGACTTACAACCCAGTTGGGAGGGTGGGGAGGGGGCATCGGCTCCCTGGCTACAACGTAGCTCCGCCACCCTAATTTATCTGATTGCCATGAAGCTAATGATTGTTTGCAAAATAGGCTACCAATACTTTAAAAGCGCTGTCAGCACCATTCGCAGGTTTAAATTCAATTTCCTCTTGGAATACAAAAGCTTTGCTAATTTCAGACCGGCATGTTTACATTCAATTACCTTGTCGAGTCGAGCAGTAGGTGAGGGCCTCGTCGCGGTCGAGCAGCAGAAGATGGGGAGAAGTCCTTAGAGATGATGCGCCAATCCTGAATCTCAAAATCGCTAGTACTGGATATCCATGACCGTCAAACCGTGTGGTCCGTTGCTAGGGCAAGAGTTAATTGCATGAAAATACCACAATTAAGGCATTACATGCAGATTGGTACCAATTTTCATAATTTTTACATGTCAGTGCCAACTCTTGGGCTTGAACGATTGCGTCCTGGCCAACACGCCACTCGTTGCTTTGCTGTAAGCCTCAGGCTTACATCTTTTTATAATCTACTAGGACATATGCCTATGCGTTGCATCGGAAAAATAAATTGGCTAGCATTTTGGTCGATGTCGCTACACCAAAATGCCTACCAGTAACACGACATCCGAACAATGACAGGCGGGAGAGAGTCGCCAATGTTTAGAAAGAAAAAGGTAATTCTCGGCGCACGACATCAACACACAACCACACATGTCCCTGTTTCCTTCCTTGCATGTTTCTTCCAGCCTACACACGCAATCCTTCCTAGTAAGTTCATTCTTTTAGCCCACCTAACAATCACGTCGTATGCTCGTACACCAGAAAGTACTCGCTCAGTCCGCGTCCGCGGCGGGGCGCCCAACAGTCGACACCACTTGCTCCGTCCGCGGCACCACGGCACGCCCATGGTGGCGGCCTCTGACACTGCCGAAAACATGGTGTCACAGCGAGATGCGATCCCAAAGGGCACAGCGGCGGCGCCCAACAGCGACAGTAATGTCCGGCATCCACATCCATCGCTCGTACCTGCAACTCCTCGACTTGGTCGTGCACTACTCAGGTGCCATGTCTTCCTTGACTGCTCAAAAAAAACCCTGCTTTAATCCTAGGATGCCCAGTCTAGATGTGTGCCTCTGTACTATGACGAATCTGCCACACTAATTATTGCTATATGAATGGGGATCAGGGAGGCTCTGGCGCTGCACAGGAAGAGGATCAGGGAGGCGGGAGCGCTGGTCCAGGAGGAGAGGATCGTGGAAGGAGGATGTGCGGCAACGCATCGCTTTACAGGGGGTGTTTGTGGTATTGATTGACAATTACCTTGAACCGGAGGTAGCCAATTACAACGTGCACGTGCGAAACATGTGTACCTTCTACGAGGATACTTTTTATCGCGTTGCAACGCACGGGCATATTTACTAGTCAGTATTAATACAAATTAGTATAAATGATACTCGCTCCGTTCGAAAATAACTGACGCGATTTTAGTTCAAATTTAAACTAAAACCATATCATTTAGGTTCTTAATGTGGTTCATGATGAAACAGCTAGAGCTTATCAGCATAATTTTTTGATATATACTAAAACGTAATTTGATACATCCGTATCTACACAAATCTAAGACAAGAATTTTAGGACAGAGGGAGTAGCAACAAGCAAACCAGCATGTCATAGACATACTACAAAGACAACCAACATCTAGTTAGGCACGAATACTGAAACAAAAGGCTACCAGCTTACTGCCCAAGCGAAATCTTTGGGGTGCAGTAAATAGTTACAAACTTTACATATTCTTGGTTCATGCAAATCTGAATCTAGTCGGCACTTCGCCTCTGCAAGCTTCCGCATAGTCTTCAGCGAGGTGCAGTGGAGCTTCCATGTGAGGGCATATGTACTTCTCCATGAATACCTTCTCGGTCCGCACTACTGCAGAATAGTAGTCCCGGTCGCAATCTAGCAATTCATTTTCCTTAAGAAACTTTACAATATGGTACCGGGGCCTGAGCCGGCCCTCCAGGCTGTACGAGAGCAATACCGGACGATGAGCAATGTATGCCGGTTCCAGCCCCACCTCGGACAGAGTAAATGACACTGACGGTCCGAGAACTTGTGCTGCGGGTGCACTTAAGTCACGGTACTTGCAAACCGAAAAAACCCGTCATAGAACTTGCATTACGGGTGCAGATAGGTCACACAGGTCATCTGAACCAGCCAGCTGCCCGGTTTTCTCCCTCTAACGGTCAAGCGCGATAAATTTGTTCATGACTTTAAAAATATATGTGATTCATGACATTAAAAAAATATTCGTGAATGATAAATTTGAAAACTATTTGTTCACGACTTTAAAAATATGTTCGCGAATGTTAAAAAAATATATTTGTGATTCGCGACTTAAAAATATATATTCGCGAACGATAAAATAAAAAATATTTATTAAAAAGATTTGTGATTCATGACGTCTAGGAACGTAAAATTTGAAAATGTTTTCGAACAATAAATTTGAAAATGTTCGTGAATGATTAATTTGAAAACTATTTGTTCACGACTTTAAAAAATGGTCAAGAATGATAAATTTTAAAAATATTTTTGATTCTAAAACATTTTTTAAAGTTGTGAACATTAAAAAAAATATGATTCATGACTTTAAAAAACGTTCACGAAAAATAAATTAAAAAATATTTATTAAAAATATTTGTGATTCGTGACTCTAAAATATGTCCACGAAAAAAAATTGAAAATTCTTTCGAACAATAAATTTGAAAATGCTCATGAATGATTAATTTGATAACTATTTGTTCACGACTTTAAACAAATGTTCGAGAACGATAAATTTGAAAAATATTTGTGATTCGTGAACATCTTTTTAAAGTTGTGAATATTTAAAAAAAATATTTGTGATTCATGACTTTAAAAAAAGTTCATGAATGGTAAACTAAAAAATATTTATTTAAAATATTTGTGATGCGCTGTGGCACCCCGGCTCAGAGAAACCGGAACGCCCCATATTCCAGCCCAGAGATCGAGGAGAAGTCTTCTGAAATACGACACTGCTTGACATAGAACAAATCAACCCTTATTACAAGAATAATAATACAAAGGTGTGATGTTACAAAGGTTCACATCGGCACAACGACACTACGCCTGCGATACTACACTTGCTCTATGCTAGCAGCGGAACAACTCGTAGCAGCGGAAATCTTCTAGCAGCGGAACAACGACGAAGGTAGTGAACTCCACTCTGCAGAGACTCTGGCCGTGACATGATCTAGCTTGCACGAACGGAAACCACGACAAGCAAGCAATCAAATCTGGCATGACCTGCAAACTGGCATGACACGCCAGGTCAGTACATTGAATGTACTTGCAAGCTCACAATAACCAGAAGCATTCAAGACAGATAACAACATGGCAATTACAGGTTAAACATGAATTATCATGAGATCATCAGAATAACATGGCATGACCAACATAAACATGCTATAGCTAGAACAATATGAGCATGACATGACGATACTAGCATGCAACATGAGGACACTACATGCACCACTTATTTCGCTCGGGTTACCTGGTAACCGTCACATGCGTCACTTACCGACCTCGGACATCACACGATCATCTCAGGATCAAATCAAGCTTGGTATGAACAATACCGTAGCGATCATTAAATGACCACAAGGAGCTTGATTTTTACCCACGATTCTCGCACAACATCATGAATATCCAACAACTCGGTATCCTTGATACCACGATGATATTTCCGGTGATCACAACCATGACCAACACTTGGTCTCAAACCGTGATCCTTACGACGATCACAACCACGACCAACACTTGGTCTCAAACCGTGATCCTTACGGCGATCACAACCACGACCAACACTTGGTCTCAAACGGTGAACCTTACGGCGATCACAACCAACTTATCTCATCATCGAACCGGGGTTGTCATTAATCAAGTTATTATTAATACTGTTGACTCATAGTGTGACCGACACAAACTGGGCCCTTATCCATGGGCGCGGCTATCGATAGATTTAATATACACTCTGCAGAGGTTAGTACACTGTACCCACACTACGGAACCCATGGCCTCGCACTCCCATTCGGGTGGACCAACGGCGTTCCGACAAAACCATCCTACTGCCATGACACTCTCCCGGCCACTCCGACTCACGCCCCTCTGGGCTAGTCCTGGGTGGCCCCATGTCTACCAAAGACACAACGACCACCATCGTGGCCAAAACATAAACGATCCCACATGGGGACCTGCCAGCTATAACAACTATGGGCACACAAGGCTTATGTCCGCCTACCTGATCAGGGTAGCGCGCGCCCATAACCTTCCCTAGTGGGAGGCATCGGCGAGAGGCATGATACTAGTCCCAGTTAGGGCCGTCCCATACCGGCAAGTGTGGTTGCACTAGTTAGCTCAATTCAGCGGCACCATGAATCAACCAATAGTTGTTCAAGTTCAATTTAATCCGGTTAAACTTGAATGCAAATATGCTAAGCCATGATAAAATAACATGATGCAAATTACAATGCATGAACATGATATCAACATAATCATGAGGGTATCACATAACTATCCACCATATCAACAATGAATCATATCCACTGAGCATGGCATACTGACTAGCATGAACATCACCAGTACATACTTCTCCGAAACATAGCATGACCACTAGCATCAACAATAAATGTCATGCAAGTACATATCAACAATGCCATCATGGAAGCATTTAACCAACTGGATGCAATGGAACATGCATAACAACGGTACTCGGGATAGACGACAGTCATACACCGAAGACCATTACCAACATCAACATGTACTACTAGCAAGCATAAACATATGAAAGGAAATACTAGCAGGTAGAACATGATAACAGAGTACAAGACAACATAGCACAAAAGTGAACATGCAAATCTAAACATCACCGGAACAACGATAACCATCTTTTCAACAAGCAACCATTTAATAAAGATTTAAGTTGAAAACCATGGCTACTGCATGAATATCGTGCAAGTGGGTATCACGGCTTGCCTGGGGTGGAAGAAATCACCGCGATAAAGTGCGAGAAACTCGCGGAACGAATCACCGGAAAACGTACTCTATCGGAGAGGGCTGAATAAGGGCAAGGGCAAAACGGTCATTTTCACAGTGTCAAAACGAGGTGAAAATGATTCCATCATAACGGGCTTGACGAAACGAAGAAGAAGGCTTTGGAATCACCTCATTTGGAACTATGGTTAAAAAGTTGTAGCTGTTTTTCTGCCAGGGACCTCTTTGTAGTAAAAATCATCACAACCAAGCCCTTAACAGAAAAACAGAACGCGCACTCCGGGAAATACGCTTTCGGTGGATGAAAGTGTACACGGCAAAAGCCGTGTCCACTTATCCACGTCAACAGGCCGAGTCAACGCCTCATCCACTGACTGGCAGGGCCCGCGG
>NC_041381.1:684455348-684468055 GCF_002162155.2 Triticum dicoccoides | reverse complement strand
GCTGGCTCCGACCACCCTAGGGCTTGGTTCGGGTGGATTTAGACCGGAGGGGGCGGCAGCCATGGCGGCTATGGGGGTCGAGGAGAGCTTCTGGAGCTCGGGCTAGTGGTCAGGGAGTCGTGGGGGAGTGGGTAGAGGCTGCTGGGATGCTCGGGAGGCGAGGGGAGGGGCTATAAATAGCCGGAGCGTGAGGCACGGGCTCGGGTGCCGCCGGGCACGTCCGGCCAAGTCCCTGGCGACGGCAGCGATCATAGGAAGGCGCAGGAATGCGACGAGGGAGACATCGGACGAGCCACAGAGGTCACGAAGACGAGCAGAGCTCGGGGACAAGAGAAGGAAGAAGCCACGCCGCCATTAAGGCTCGGTCGGCCACAGTGCGCCCGTGGGCGCGCGACGACGAGCGATGACAGAGGGCTTACGGAGGGGGAGATGGCTCCAAGAGGACGGCGACGACGCGGGCTATCTGCTGGACATACTCACGAGCGCGAAGCCGACGAGAGGGGGAGGGGCCCAAGCAAGAAACCATTCTGGACGCGGCCATTGCACGCCAGAGAGGTGGTCACCGCGCGCACTGGTGCACAAAGTGCCACAAACGATGCCAAACGATATCTGGGGGTTAGTCCTTCCTGGTTAGGTTGCAACCGAGGTGGTAGTTTGGTTACAACTGCTATGGTTAAATGGTTATCACCCTCTGAAGTTTACTGCAGTAAACTTGGGTGAGCACTGGTGATCAACAGGAAGGGTTTTGGGAGCAATGGAGTTGTTTGCGAGGTTTAGGTAAAGAAGGACTTTCATCCTGGTAAGTTTGAGGAGAAATGAACCAAGGTTTAATATAGTTGCTTTGCAACTGCAAAAATGGTCCAGAAATGGGATTTGGATGGTGCACCCACATGGTTGATTGGAATGAGCTGAGTTTGAGCAAGGCAGGGTTATTTGATCATATGAAGATGTGAGAAAGGTTTAATACCATTTGGATAAACCAAAATGGTACTTCCTTCACAAGCATCTCCTCTGGACAGAAACTTGCAAAAATTCTAGAGGGATAATGGCTTGATAAAATATTCCCAAAATGGGTGGAGATATGTTTTATGGGTATAATAATGATCTGGTAATTTATCAAGATTTGTGAAGCAATATAAAATACACTTGCTTCACAACCTGAAAATATTGCCAGAATCAAAGATTGGCTCCTGTGCTCACATAGATGATTGGATGGGGCTGCAAATGGGTGGAGGTGTTTAATATGAGCATATTAAGGAGTGTGAAAAAGTACAACTCATTTGGATATTCCTAGCTAGTACTTCCTTCACAATGGCTTCTATTTGACAGAAACTTTGAAAAATTGTTGAGGAAGATTGGCTAGGAAAATAAAGTTGAACTTGTGCATGAGGCAATTATTTGGACATATAAGCATGCCCAAGGAGTTGGGGAGCAATCAAGAAAAGATAGGTGGTACTTCCTTCACAGAGAACCACACTGGACAGAAATGAAGAATAATTATTGGGGAATTATTTTTGAACTTGCCAAGGAAATTTTTGGGCATATTTGAGCTATATATGACCCAAAGGAATCATGAGAATTATTTGAGGATTTTTGGATGAACAGAAATATAGGTTGCTTCACAACCTAGGGCAGATAGGGTTATTCGTTTAATAAGAAAGGAATTTTCCCTGGAAAAGAATTTTAGGGTTTGGTCAAGGAGTGAAGTGACATGATCTAGGCAAGGTTTTGAGAATGATGAGCCACTTGGAAGGGGGAATGAGGATGATTTTACCAGGTGGCAAGGCCACAGAACCACTCCAAAAAAAACAAAGCAAAAACCAAATAAATCAAAAGAAAAAGAAAAGGGCCAAAATCCAGGCTGTTACATGTGCGACTTTAAAAAAAATGTTCTCAGACGATAAATTAGAAAATTTTTATTAAAAATATTTGCGATTCGAGACTTTAGGAAAATGTCCACGAACAAAAAAATTGAAAATGCTTCCGAACGATAAATTTGAAAATGCTCGTGAATGATTAATTTGATAACTATTTGTTCATGATTCACGACTTTAAAAAAATTTCGCAAACGGTAAATAAAAAAATATTTATTAAAAATATTTGTGATTCGTGACTTTTAATAAATGTCCACGAACGGAAATTTGAAAATGTTTGTGAACAATAAATTTGAAAATGTTCATGAACGATTAATTTGAAAACTATTTGTTCATGACTTCAAAAAATGTTTGCAAATGATAATATTGAAAAATATTTGTGATTCACGAACGTATTTTTAAGTTATGAACATTTAAAAAAATGTGATTCACGACTTAAAAAAAATGTTCTTGAACGATAAATTAGAAAATATTTATTAAAAATATTTGTGATTCGTGACTTTAAAAAAATGTCCAGGAACGAAAAATTTGAAATGTGACCTATCTGCACCCGCAACGCAAGTTCATAACGGGTTTTTCTCGAAAATAGGGCAGCTGGCCGGTTCAGATGGCATATGCGTCCTATCTGCACCTGCAATGCAAGTTCTATGACGGGTTTTTCGGGTTTGCAAGTATCGTGACTTAAGTGCACCCGCAACGCAAGTTCTCGGACCGCCAGTGCTATTTACTCCCTCGGACATGAGGAACTCTGATCTGCTCCGTAGAAAGTCCTTAGACCTTGTCAGCAAGATTGGATGCTTGGACACAACAATGCTGACCTCGGCATCTGACCACCTAAAGGTCTTCTTCAAGTACCCCACTTTAGCGGCGATCTTCTCCTCGCTGAGGTACACAACAGCAGACGCGACATGCCTGAACATCCGAGATCCATGGGGCACACCAAGACTTTGAGCGCATGACACCATTGCCCGGATGGATTCTACATTGGTTGTGAGCAGCCATGGATTAGGGATGCACAGCTTGCCAATGTCGCAATCACCCAGTCCCGAGTCCCACAGGGTCGCGACATTGGGCTTGACCACCCTTTCAAGGTCACACGAGATAAGGTAAAAGCCGCACTTGAGAACTCAAAGGGTGTTGTCGATGGAACCGAAGAGGGGCAGGTAGTACTGCAGCTTGGAGATGATGGATGTGAGGTGTAAGTTGCCGTGGCCGTAGGAGATGAGGCGCGCGACCTAAGAACACAAGAGGCCGAGGACGGTGAGCTGGGCAGCGATGGGGCAAGGTATCCCTCCACTCTGGAGCACAGTACATTGGGGTCTCCTGCAATGACGGCGGCCACGTCGGAGCTGGAGAAGCCGTGGCCGGCGAGGAAGAAGGGCACGACATCGGGCTTGGTGGGGAATTTGAGGTGGGAGAGCTTGGTGGAGGCCTTGAGTGCCTGCGCTCGGGAGAGGCCGCAGGTGCCGACGAGGTAGTCCTGCACGACGAAGCTAGGGTTCAGGGAGACGACGGATATGAGCCGGTGGATCTGGGAGGTGGGAGAGGCGGAGGAAACGAGAGGAGCTGAGTGAGGACATAGCACCAGTGCCGAAGCATGGCGGCGGCGAGGAGATTGGAACGAGCGGCTTGGCAGCGGCGGCGTGGTTGTCGCAACAAAAAATGGAGGCCGAGGAATGATCCTCCACGAGCCGAGCAACGTCAGCGTAGTGGGCCTTGAAGCCTTCTAATTCGTTTACTCACTCATAAAAAATGAGATGCTAAAAAAAACTCACAAAAAATGAAGAAATTTAGTCAAAAAAATTTGAAGGAATATCCCTAAAAACACAAAATGAGAAATGAATGTCTCAAAAAACTAAAGAAACATGCGCCAGGTATTGGTAGTACTCGCTCTGGGTTTTTTGTCTACTCTGCATTTAAGAAGTCAAACTTTTTAATATTTGCTCAAGTTTATAGAAAACAAAATCAACATTCACAATATCCGAAAAATTTCATTAGATGCATCATGAAATTATTTTTTTATATTGTATACCTTTATTATTGTAGACGTTGATATTTTTTAATATAATTTAGATCAAACTTTATGAAGTTTGACTCAAGACAAATCTTATACGTGGAGTACAAGGAAACCGAGGGAGTACAAAACATCACACGACGGACTCGACCCCGAGCCACTCGTGCAACTATGTCCCCGTTGTCATCATCGGCTCATGCGACCTAGAAAAGCCAGCCCCGTCATCATCGTCGGCTGAAGCTCATCAACTAGAACCATGCAGAGCCCAAGCCGGCGGAATTTCGTGTTTTGACCCTTTTGTGGTGTTATTTCGGGATTTGGCCCCTTTTGCAAAAACAATTGGGATATGAACCTTTTGCCTACTGCCAGGGGTCCAGGTGGTAGCCCCCCACACCCTACCGCCGGGTTCCCTGGCGGTAGGTGACAGGACTGTGCCTAACGGCCATTAGCTGCAGCTGACGCGGAAAAGGACCCTACCGCCACAGACCCTGGCGGTAGGCTACTAACACCTACTGCAAGGGGCCCTGGCGGTAGGGTCCTGGGGTGGATAAGATTGGGAGGGGCTGGTGTGTGGGCCCCACCACCACTCTCCTTCCCCATTCTTCTTCTTCCCCGTGGTGAGCTCCTCTCCTCTCTCTCCCCCACCCAAACACCCCCTAGATCCACTCCATTTGCTTGAGATTTCACCGGTGGATCTGGAGCATTTTCATCACCCAAGGTACCTATCAATTCCCCTCATTTTGATTGGCTGAAATCTTGGTTTTGTGAGCATTTGCTCCATTTATTGCAAACCCTAGGTGTTGATCTTGCTGTGTGCATTTATGGCACATTTATGATGCATTTATGGCTATGTTTATGCTTGCCTAGGGTTAGGGGTTATAGTGGTAATGTTAGGAGTTAGTGTTAGGGTTAGGGTTATGGTTAAGGTTAAGGTTAAATTAACTATGAATAGAAGTTATTTGTCCAATGTGTGCATAAATTATGTTATTGCTCCAGTTGAATTGGTTGGATGACATATATGGATGACTTTATTGTTTCCATTATTCTTAGATGCATAAGCTCGTAATGTTCATTATTTGTGCAAGACGATATTTATGAATGGAAAATACGATGAGGGGAAGAGCCTATTGTTTTTGACGCAAGTCCAAGCTTTGATGATCTTGTAGTGAAAGTGAGAAGCATCTTACATTGGAATAACTGAAATGCTGAGGTTAATCTTATTGGGAGGTATGCCGTTGGATTGGGAGTAAAGTCCCGGTTAAAGAGTATGCCCATCACCTCCCATTTGCACTGGAATGTGTACATGGACAAATTAGACGCATCACAAGACAAGTCTCTTGAGATATTTTCCATAAAGGTTGATCCTCCTCCCTTGCAACACAATGTATCCTCCCCAATACATGATGGTAGTGTTGAGGTGTATGTCCCCAATTGTTCTAGCCAACCACCAAGTAGCCAATCCAATGAAGATCATATCAATGATAGCGCCATAGTACTCCGAGATGATGCTATTCCTCTTGCTCAAGAAGATGCTAGTGGTCATGTTGATGATGATGATGCTAGTGGTCATGTTGATGTTGATGATGATGCTATTGTTGCTCAAGAGGATGCTTGCACGGAGAATGAAGAGATTCATTACAATGCCATTGGTAACTTGGATGTCATTCTGCGGCAACAAGACATGGACTGTACCCCCCCCCTTTATAACCGTATATGTGTGGGTATGGCTTGGATGGCGAGGGTCCGGAGGAAGAATTGGATGAGGACGGGTTGATGGCGCAAGAAAATGAAATCTACAAGAAGGTGACCGGCAAGGAAAGATGACCGTCATTGTTTAGGGATGTGAGTCTTGCGGACAAGGACGTTGTTGATGGTGGGATGAGATTGGGGTAGTTTGAGCCAACACCGTGCCCCAAGGTCGGTGATCCTCGGCCACAAAATGAGGATGAGAATGCTCATTTGAAGAAACGCATCAAGTTTAGTTCTTTGGTAGCTAGAGCTCAAGATATGGTTGTGTGACTACGCCATTAGGAACCATAGGCCGTTTGTTGTTGGTCATTCCAATCAAAATGTTCGGTACACAGTCAAATGTGACCAAGAAGGTTGCCCTTGGAGGGTCCATGGTAGAAAAATCAAAGAAACCGGGCAATGGGTGTTGAAGAGTTGTTTTGCCACTCACACATGCGTACCCTCGAACAAGGCCGACTGAAGCAATGGACACCGCCAACTCACCTCTGAGTATCTAGGCTACAAATTGTTGAATCAAATAGCATACGATCCAACAGTGAAGGTCAATTTTCTCATGACTTCAATTGAGGAACTATTCGGATACCCGGTCATGTATGGGTAGGCATGTGAAAGCAGAAGTGCTCCCTGGGTGGTTTTGGTAATTAATGTCAACATGTCTCTTGTTGGACTAATATTTCTATCTAGTATGTTTCAGATGAGTTCAACAGTGGAGTGGCAGGACAAGAGGATGTGGAACCCCTTCAAGATGCTAAGAACAAACATTAGCAGAAGCTCAAGACTCTACATTTTCATTTTAGTGATCCAAGATCACATTGAGTCTATAGGAAAGACAATACTATTAAAAGGGGATGAGGTGTTGCTTAATGGCTTGCTTGCTCAAAGTGCTTAGTGATATCCTCCAAATCCCTCAACCACTTTCTCATTTCCACATATGTTCTAAACCTAAATTCAAACTCAGCCCCACCAATTAAATCTATCCGGCGCCACCGAGTTCACTTGACATAGCCACTTCCAGAAACCCTAGTGAGTTCAATCTCACCGATGGGATCTCGGTCTCACCGAGATGGCCATGCAAACTCTCTGTTACCTATTGCAGTTATCTTGGTCTCACCGAGATACGCAGTCGGTCCCATCGAGTTTGCTTGACCAATTCTCTCTTTGCTTATTGCTGAAACCGGTCTCACCGAATTCATGCAATCGGTCTCACGGAGATGAAGTTTTGCCCTAACCCTAGCACATCAGTCTCACCGAGTTGACCTTGTCGGTCCCACCGAAAAGCCTAACATTCACATTTTGAACCAGGTCGGTCTGACTGAGTTTGGGAATTTGTGTGTAACGGTTAGATTTTGTGTGAAGGCTATATATACCCCTCCACCCCCTTCTCCATTTGAGAGAGAGCCATTAGAACATGCCTACACTTTTAGTACTCATTTTTTGAGAAAGAACCACCTGCTCATGTGTTGAGACCAGGACATTCCAATCCAACCATATGAATCTTGATCTCTAGCCTTCCCCAAGTTGCTTTCCACTGAAATCATGTTTCCACCATATCCAAATCCGTGAAAGAGAGTTGACTGTTGGGGAGATTATCATTTGAAGCACAAGAGCAAGGAGTTCATCATCAACACACCATCTATTACCTTTTGGAGAGTGGTGTCTCCTAGATTGGTTAGGTGTCACTTGGGAGCCTCCGTCAAAATTATGGAGTTGAACCAAGGAGTTTGTAAGGGCAAGGAGATCGCCTACTTCGTGAAAATCGACCCAAGTGAGGCAAGTCCTTCGTGGGCGACGATGGCATGGTGGGATAGACAAGGTTGCTTCTTCATGGACCCTTCGTGGGTGGAGCCCTCCATGGACTCGCACAACCGTTACCCTTTGTGGGTTGAAATCTCAACTAATGTGGATGTACGATATCACCATCTATCGGAACCACGCCAAAAATCTCAGTGTCTCCAATTGCGTTTGCACACTGCAATCCCATCCCTTTACTTTATCTCAAGTTGCATGCTTTACTTTCCGCTGCTCATATACTCTTGCCATGCTTGCTTGATAAGTATTGTGAATGTTTGAAATTGTGCTAATTTCTAACCTCAACTTGAAAAACTTAAAAACTGCTACCTTTAC
Source organism: Triticum dicoccoides (assembly GCF_002162155.2). Lineage (NCBI taxonomy): Eukaryota > Viridiplantae > Streptophyta > Magnoliopsida > Poales > Poaceae > Triticum > Triticum dicoccoides. The sequence continues at coordinate 684,460,294 of NC_041381.1, read as the reverse complement.
TTGTTCAGGGTCTAATCACCCCCCTCTAGACACCTCTTCTCGATCTTTCAATTGGTATCAGAGCTTTGGTCTCCATTACTTTGGTTTAAACACCATTGGATGAAGATGGATGAGTCTACGATTGGGATTATTAGACGTAGAGTGCTGGAGAGTTCTTTATTGCTTGGAAAAATGAGATGCTTGAGATTTTCAATGAATATCACTTGAACAAGTACATTACTACCCCTTGCACGCCCCTTGTTGACCCCTTGCACCCTACCCCTGATGAGTCTCTTGATATGATTCACAATCTTAGAACTGTCAACCTTATCACTAGAGGATTACCTAGAAATTTGATTGCTTGCTTGCCAACTCTTTAATGTGCTTACACTATATGAAGATTTCTCGAGGAACGATTTCCAAACTATTCCCTGAAAAACTTAGATAAGATTCTTCACAAGTCTATTGCTTTGAATAAAATGAGTCCCAATGATCCTAAGTTTGGTGATTGTCTATTTGAGCTTAGTGACCTTATGCGTGCCAAAGGAGATGTTGGAATCATTAGCAACATCATCGCCGAAGTCATTAGAATTCATAGAGATGCACATTGTCATGATCATAAAACTAATGAATCACTCTATCTAGGAAATGATCAATCACAAGATGATGTTGAACATGAATACTATGATGAGGATGATGATAGTGACTATGATCTTGATGAGTCTATGAGACACTTTGGTCTTATGGCTAACCTTCGCGGCTACACGACTGGAGGAAAGGAATGGGTTCTTGATAGTGGATGTACCGATCACATGACCGGAGATAAGGATATGTTTCATGAGCTTGTTGAATAAAACGACCCTCGAAAGTATGTCACTTTTGATGATAACTGATATGTCTCCAACGTATCTATAATTTTTGATTGTTCCATGCTGTTATATTATCATTCTTGGATGTTTTACAACCATTTTATAGTCATTTTATATCATTTTTCATACTAGTCTATTGGCATAGTGCCCAGTGCCACTTGCTATTTTCTGCATGTTTTTTACATCACAGGAAATCAATATCAAACGGAGTCCAAACGTAGCAAAACTTTTTGAGGATTTTTTGGGCCAGAAGATATCCAGTGGGCCAAGGAAGCACCTGGGGAGTGCCTTGAGGGGGGCAACACCCACCAGGGCGCACCTGGGGGACCAGGCGCACCTAGGTGGGTTGTGCCCACCTCGGGTGCCCCCTGAACGGCCTCTTTGCTTTATAAATACCCCAATATTCCAGAAACCCTAGGGGAGTTAACAAAAATCAATTCTAGCCGCCATAGAGTCCAGAACCACCAGATCCAATCTAGATACCATCACAGAGGGGTTCACCACTTCCATTGGTGCCTCTACGATGATGCGTGAGTAGTTCTTTGTAGACCTACGGGTCCGTAGTTAGTGAATAGATGGCCTCCTCTCTCTCTCTCTCTCTCTCTCTCTCTCTCTTTCTCTCTCTCTCTCTTGATTATCAATACAATGGTCTCTTGGAGATCCATATGATGTAAGCCTTTTTACGGTGTGTTTTTTGGGATCCGATGAACTTTGAGCTTATGATCAGATCTATGTTTTTATCCATGAAAGTTATTTGAGTCTTCTTTGATCTCTTATATGCATGATTCTTATAGCCTCATATTTCTTCTCCGACATATGGGTTTTGTTTGGCCAACTTGATCTATTTATCTTGCAATGGGAAGAGGTGCATTGTAGTGGGTTCCATCTTACGGTGCTTGATCCCAGTGACAGAAGGGGAAACAACATGTATGTATCATTGCTACTAAGGATAAAATGATGGGTGTCTATTTTTACATAAATAGATCTTGTCTGCATCATGTCATTGTTCTTATTGCATTATTCCGTTTCTCCATGAACTTAATACACTAGATGCATGCTGGATAGCAATCGATGTGTGGAGTAATAGTAGTAGATGCAGGCAGGAGTCGGTCTACTAATCTTGGATGTGATGCCTATATAATGATCATTGCTTGGATATCATCATGAATTTGAAGTTCTATCAATTGCCCAATAGTAATGTTTTCCCATCGTTTGCTATTTTTCTCGAGAGAAGCCACTAGTGAAACCTATGGCCCCCGGGTCTCTTTTCATCATTAAACCAAAAATACAAAAATACCTTGCTGTAATTTATTTGTTCCGCGATCCATTTATCCTATCTACCACTTTTACCATATGTTATTTGCCTATCTTGAGGCGCCGTACCCGAAAGGGATTGACAACCCCTTTAACACGTCGGGTTGCGAGTATTTGTAATTTGTGTGCAGGTGTTGTTTACGTGGTGTGAGGAGGTTCTCCTATTGGTTCGATAACCTTTGTCTCATCAATGAGGGAAATACCTACCGTCGCTATAATGCATCATCCCTTCCTCTTTGGGGAAATACCGACGTAGTTCTAGCAGACATCAAAAGGAATTTCTGGCGCCGTTGCCGAGGATGATCTTCAATATCAACTAGGTTCCTAATCACAAATCTCATCTCCATGCAATTTACATCATTTTCCATTTTCCTCTCATTTTCCTCTCCCTCACTTCACAAAAATTTGCCGTTTTTATTCGCCCTCTTTTTCGTTCGCCATTATTGGCGTCAGATCTATTTTTGAGTGCAATCTTGTTGTGAAGTCATCATGACTCAAGAGAACACCAAGTTGTGTGATTTCTCAAATACCAACAACAATGATTTTATTAGCATTCCAATTGCTCCTCCCGCCACTAGTGCGGAGTCTTGTGATATTAATATTGCTTTGCTGAATCTTGTCATGAAAGATCAATTTGCCGGTACTCCTAATGAGGATGCCGCGTCCCATCTTAACACATTCGTGGAATTATGCGATATGCAAAAGAAAAAAGATGTGGACAATGATGTTGTCAAGTTGAAATTATTTCCGTTTTCTTTGCGGGATGTAGCGACCAGACCTCAAATAGTCTGATCTCTGTGCATCAGTGTCATCCCTGGATTGGTAATGCTGAGATGCACAGTACTTGAGGATTTATAACAGAGTAGCAATCACACACTTATTACATCGAATGTCTCAAAAGAGAACTTATTACAATAAATATGACTTAAGGCCATCTAAAAACGATAACAGCGGAAGGCTTGGAAGATAAAGTGAGTCCATACTCCAACGGCATCACTGAGTGAAAGATCACGACCTAAGGCACCTTACTCGTCATTTGAAAAGTCTGCAACATGGACGTTGCAGCCCGAAAATGGGTCAACACATGGAATATGCTGGCAAAATAACACACATAGTAATGAACATGATAATTCTGTCACTACATGCAATATGGCTGGTGGAAAGCTCTACGGTTACAGTTTTGCATAAAGCCAATTTTTTCCTACAACAAAGGAATAAGTTTTATTTAACTATCATGGTGGTTGTTAAACATTGAGAAGGCTCACCCAACTCAATCCCAATTAAGCATCATCATTAACCTAATCAAATTATATTTAGAGTGATGAGACCAACATGATAATCCAAGAACTAGATACTCAAGATGTCCATAACCGGGGACACGGCTAACCATGATTAGTTTGTACACTCTGCAGAGGTTTGCGCACTTTTCCCCACAAGACTCGATCTCCTCCGTTGGATTTCTCACACTGCATGGTGTTTGAGAAACGGATGACCGAGACATAGTTTTTCAGAAGCATTAACTCCTTACTCTGGGTAGACAGTACCAACCTACATCCCCTACATCTGCTAGTCTACCACTCAAGAAGGTCACACAACTTACTCAACTATGCTAGAGCCCATAATAACTTGTGGCTGCACAAGGAAGTTTCTAGCATGAATAATCTTATGATCCCTTTGAGCCTGGGTGGCAGTGCATAGGATAATCACATGGTAAACCCCAGGATTTCCAAAAAAACAGGCAACACTGGGTTCCCCAGGTGCCTCAATCCACCCAGATGTGTATTTAAGTAGCCACCTTAAGTTAACCATTAATTAACAATACTCACATCTTTCATGGATACACTCACCCAATCCACGTCTACTAGCATAGCATAGCAATATAAGCAGTACGTAGAAATAACTCCCAAAGGTTTGATAATAAACAGGTGAATAGGTACTACCTCATCTACTTCCCAAAACCCACATGTTAATCAGATCCTAATCATGCAATATGTGAGGGTTCAAATAATGCAATAAAACTGGGTAGTAAAGAGGTATGATCAATTACTTGCCTTGCTGATGATCCGTGAAACCTAGAGACTCGTAGTAGCACGCTTCGCACTCCGGGTACTCTATCGCAAACAAACAAGCATACAATAAGAAATCAACTAAAAGCACGGGTAGAACTCAAATAAGAGATCTAACCAGAAAGTTCAACTTAAGAACTCCGGTTTGCAAAAAGAATCAAATCAAACGAAGCAACGAAACTCAAACTGCGAAAGAAACAAGATCCGATTAGTAATCTGGACTTAGGTCAAATTTTACAGTACCAAAATCTTGTTCAAGTTGGTTAAACAGAAAGAGGGCATCGAGACGAAGAACTAGGCGCTTGAATCACCTGATTCCGATAAATGAGCAAAAAGATAAACTAAAACTAAGATTCAGGCTGAAATCGCGAGCGAAAATAATCGCGAAAAAATCCTGGAAAAAGAAAACTCACGAATAGGCTAATGAACGGACGTTTGCTGTCTGCGACTAACGAGTGAACAGTATTCATTAAAACGATCGAACGAGCGGACGCTCGCTAAATAACTAAACCAGAAAAAAATCGATCTAATAAAAAAACAAACTAGGGTTTAAACTAAAAACCTATCGGTTTTACCTAAACCGAAAAAACCGGCGGATCCAAATCGGATCGGTGGCGGTTCCGGCGAGGCGGCGGTGGCGTGCGGCGCGGGGCGCGGGCGGCGTGCGGCACGAGGTGGAAGCGCTAGCGGGTGGCGGCGACGCGAGGCGGCGGCGGCG
>NC_041381.1:684432238-684455038 GCF_002162155.2 Triticum dicoccoides | reverse complement strand
GGCTCGGCTTGGGCAGGGGGCCAAGCGGCGGCGGCGTGCTCCTGGACTCCGGCTCGGTCACAACGTCGAGCGTGGGAAGGCGGCGGCGCAGCCGGGCCGGCTGGGCTTCGGTCCAGTTCGGTCCGCGATTTTTTTTGAAATCGGTTTCGTCGAAACTTAAATAAATCCTAGAAAAATAAATAAAAATCTAAAAATGCCAAAACAAATTTTCACCATCTAAATAAATTATTTAGAACGAGATGAACATTTTCTTGGCCTAAAATACAATTTTTGAAAACATGCAATTTTTCTAATTCAAATAAAATTGCAATTAAACTCCCAAATAAAATACTTATTTGATTTTAATATTTTCCCTCTAGTATTTCATTTATTTTGGGAAAGTCATTTTATTCCCACTCTTTTATTTTGCAAACGAAATATACATAGAGAAAAATAATTAAAATCGAACGATCCTCTTTTCAAAATTTGAGAAACCTCAAATATGAAAATAACGAAATCCGCAACTCTCTGCGCGGGTCCTTGAGTTGCGTAGAACTTCGAGGATCAACCAAAATGCAAGAAAATATGATATGCAATTATGATCTAATATATAACATGCCAAATTGAAATTTTGGGATGTTACAAACCTACCCCCCTTAAGGTGAATCTCGCCCTCGAGATTCGGGTTGGCTAGAAAATAGGTGAGGGTGGTCCTTTCGTAGGTCTTCCTATCGTTCTCAGGTTGCTTCTTCCTTCGGTATGGTTGCTCCATTGAACTTTGCAAAACTTGATCACCTTGCTGCGTGTGACTCGGCTGGCAAACTCGAGAATCCTCACTGGTTTCTCCTCGTAGGTCAAATCGCTATCAAATTGAATCGCTTCTAGTGATATTGTATCTCTTAGAGGAATATCGGCCATCTCTGCGCGGCACTTCTTCAACTGGGAAACGTGGAACACATCATGAACTCCTGACAATCTTTCAGGCAGCTCCAACTTGTAAGCAAGTTCTCCCATACGTTCCAAAACTTTGTATGGTCCCACAAAACGTGGTGCTAATTTTCCCTTGAGTCCAAAACACTTAACTCCTCGAAGTGGGGACACACGAAGATACACTCTGTCCCCGACTTCGTAAACTGTCTCCTTGCGTTTTGAATCTGCATAGCTCTTCTGCCTGGACTGGGCTACCTTGAGTCTATTGCAAATCAGCTTAACCTTCTCCCCAGTCTCTTTAATCAAATCTGGTCCAAACAACTGACTGTCTCCAACTTCATCCCACAACAACGGTGTCCTGCACCTCCTTCCATAGAAGGCTTCAAAAGGAGCCATCTTCAAACTAGCTTGATAGCTGTTGTTGTAAGAGAACTCTGCATATGGCAAATTGTCGTCCCAACTAGATCCATAGTCTAGCGCAAGCTCTCAACATGTCCTCCAGAATCTAGTTGACTCTCTCGGTCTGTCCATCTGTGTGCGGATGAAAGGCTGTACTGAACTCTAGTTTGGTACCCAAAGTTTCATGCAACTGATTCCAGAACTTTGAGGTAAATTGGGTTCCTCTATCTGATACAATGGTCCTCGGAACTCCATGCAGACATACGATCCTGGTCATATATATCTTTGCCAACTTTGCACTGGTGTAAGTGGTCTTCACTGGGATGAAATGAGCTACCTTTGTCAATCGATCGACTACAACCCAAATCGAGTCATAGCCAGAACGAGTCCTGGGCAATCCCGTGATAAAATCCATGCCTAGCTTATCCCACTTCCATTCGGGTGTCGACAATGGCTGTAGCAATCCTGCTGGCTTTTGATGCTCCGCCTTCACTCTCTGACAAACGTCACAAATTGCTACATATTCAGCAATATCCTTCTTCATTCCGGTCCACCAGAAACTGTCCTTCAAATCCAAATACATCTTGGTGTTTCCTGAGTGAATCGAGTATGGCGAATCATGGGCCTCCTGCAGAATCAACTTCCCGATCTCTGGGTCATTAGGCACATATACGCGGTCCTCAAACCATAAGGTATTGTGTTCGTCCTCACGAAATCCCTTAGCTTTTCCCTTGCTCATTCTTTCCTTTATCTCGGCAATCTCCTTGTCCGTCTTCTGAGCTTCTCTGATCTTAGCCATCAAAGTAGACTGAACTTCCAATGCTACTACATAGCCTCTCAGAACTATCTCCAAACATAGTTCACAAAGATCCTCTGCTAACTCCTTGGGTAACTCTCCGGTCAAGAGTGTATTAACATGACTCTTGCAACTCAATGTATCAGCTACTATGTTAGCTTTTCCGTGGTGATAATACAACTTCATATCATAATCCTTGATGAGCTCCAACCATCTCCTTTGCCTGAGATTCAGCTCCTTCTGCGTGAAAATATACTTCAAACTCTTGTGATCTGTGTACACCTCACAGTGATTTCCGATGAGAAAATGTCTCCACGTCTTCAAGGCATGCACTACAGCTGCTAACTCCAAATCATGCGTAGCATAATTTAGCTCATGGGGTTTAAGCTATCGTGAGGCATATGAAACAACTCTTCCATCCTACATAAGCACTGCTCCAAGTCCTCGACGAGAAGCGTCACAATATACCTGATAATCCTTGCGTTGATCTGGAAGAATCAACACTGGAGCTATAACCAAGCGTTTCTTCAACTCCTGAAAACTGGCCTCACATTCCTCAGTCCATTTGAACTTGGTGTCCTTCTTCAACAATTCCGTCATGGGCTTTGCAATCTTTGAGAAATTCTCAATGAACCTCCTGTAGTATCCTGTGAGTCCAAGAAAACTCTGGATCTCTCCAACTGACATGGGTGCTTCCCAATTTGTCACGGTGACAACCTTGGTGGGGTCTACTGCTATTCCTTCTCTGTATATAACATGTACGAGGAATCCAACTTCCTTCCGCCAAAACTCACGCTTGCTGAACTTGGCATATAGCTGATGTTCTCTGAGCTTTCCAAGTACCAAACGCAAATGCTCCTTATGCTCCTCTTCATTCTTTGAGTAGACCAGAATATCGTCAATGAACACCACGACGAACTTATCCAAGAACTCCATAAATACTTTGTTCATCATGTTCATGAAATAGGCAGGCGCGTTAGTCAGACCAAATGACATAACGGTATACTCATATAGCCCATACCTTGTGGTAAAAGACGTCTTGGGTATATCCTTCTCTCGAATCTTCAACTGGTGGTATCCTGATCGCAGATCGATCTTAGAAAATACTTTAGCTCCTTGCAATTGGTCAAACAAATCATTGATCATCAACAATGGGTACTTATTCTTGATCGTCACTTCATTCAATCCACGATAATCAACAACCATCCTCAATGATCCATCCTTCTTCTCCACTAGAAGTACTGGTGATCCCCAAGGTGACGAACTTGGGTGAATATAGCCTTTATCCAGTAACTCCTTAATCTGCTTCTTAATTTCCTCCAAGTCCTTTGCGGGCATCATGTACGGTCTCCTAGATATTGGCCCTGTGCCTAGCAAAAGCTCAATAAAAAAATCAATGTCTCTATCCGGTGGCCTGCCTGGCAACTCTTCTATAAATACATCAGGGAAATCCTTCACCACTGGTACTTCCTCCTGTACAACTCCTGATAAGGAATTCACTTGAGTCCTCTTCGGCACATGCTGGGATACGTACTTGATCCTTCTTCCTTCTTGGGTGGTGAGCAAAATCGACTTACTGGCGTAGTCAATGTTCCCTCCATACTTTGATAACCAATCCGTGCCTAATATCACATCCAGTCCTTGTGACTCCAATACTATTAGGTCCGAGGGGAACACATAGTTACCAATCCTTAATGGTAACCGATCACACCATAGACTAGCCATATACTCTGCTCCTGGTGAGGTTACTAACGTGGGTGACCTAAGGGCTTAGGTTGGCAGTCTAAACTTATCCACAAATCCCCTTGATATGTAAGAATGCGATGCACCAGTATCAAAAAGAACGATTGCAGTAAATGTCTTAACCAAAAACTTACCTATTACTGCATCCGCCTGGGCTTCAACCTCCTCCACGCTAACGTGTTTTACTTGTCCCCTATTGAAAGGGTTGGGCTTCTTCCCAGAGCTTCCATTGCCATTTCCATTCCTAGCTTCAGGACATTCATTGGCAAAATGTCCAGTCTTCTGGCACTTGTAGCAAGTAATGTGACTTAGATCCTTCTTGGCGGGCGTTGCTGGGTTGGAACGGTTCTAGCAGTTGCTTCCTCCATTACCATTCCCATTCTTGGGGCCACTATGGTTGTGTGGAATCCCTCCATTGGCATTATGGCCTCCATGGTTATGGTGAATGTGTCCTCCTGAGTTCGGGGTAAAACGGGGTTTCTGATGAGCTCCCGAATTGTACTTCGCTTGGGCATACTTCCTCTTGCGGCTGTCTATCTGCTGCTGCTTCCCTTCAATCATGAGCACTCTATCTACCAACTCCTGGTAGTTGTTGAAGTTTTCCACCATCAACTGCATGGTCAGCTCATCGTTCAGTCCTTCCAGAAACTTCTCCTGCTTAGCGGCGTCTGTAGCAACGTCATCAGGGGCATAACGTGCTAACTTACTAAAGTCATCCACATACTGGCCTACTATGCGTCCTCCTTGGTGCAAGTTGCGAAACTCGCGCTTCGTCATGGCCATAGCTCCTGCTGAAACATGGGCAGCGCGGAAAGCCTGCTGAAGCTGATCCCATGTGACAGTGTCGATGGGGTAAGTGGCTGTGAAATTCTCCCACCATGATGCTGCAGGTCCATCAAGCTGGTGTGCAGCAAATCACACTCTCTCCGCATCTGTGCATCCTGCAGTGGTCAACTCCCTTCCAATCTTGCGGAGCCAATCATCTGCAACTATCGGCTCGACACTACTGGAAAACACCGGCGGATTCAGCCTTAGGAAACGGGCTAAGTGATCAACAGGTGGTGGTGGTGGTGGGTTGTTGTCGTTGTTCCCCTGGTTCTGATTCTGGACTAGTAGCTGCATGAGGGTATTCTGCTGCTGGATCAATGGAGTGAGCTCTGGTGGGAAAGCAAATCCATTGTCACGTCTCGGAGGCATCCGATGGGTTTAGAAAAAGATGAGAAAGTAGAATAGAATGAGGTCTAGATGGAAAAACACTACCCATATGCTCATGACACAAACACAAAGAATGTCACTTCAATCAATTCAAACAAGGGTATACAGTCGGTCTAACTATCGTTACAAAAGTGCTCGGACTATAATATATACATGGGGGAATACTACTACTGATTTGGTGGTCGACTAGAAAGCTTGGTCGGTGGAAGACTCCATGATATCTGCTCTAGCTTCATCAATATAGTCGTCATCGCTATCGTTGGGGTCCGAGTCGGTGTCATCGGTGATGATGTAGTTCTCTGAACAAGTGGAATCGTCGTCTTCTCCTCCTGGCGCGGGGCCTCCCATGAACACTCCTAGCTTCCTTGTCAGATCGTCATTCTTCTCCACGAGTATCGTCATTTCCTCCGCGTATGCATCGTGTGTAGACTTGAGTTCTTCCTCCAGCTCCGTGATCCTGGTCATTGCCTTTTTCAGATCTATCATGCCTATGCACATCTGGTTCTCCTGGCGACAGATGTGCTGGTTTAACTCCTGAATAAAAGCTCGAATGGACCTATCCTTCCTGGTGCTGATCATCTCCCATTGCTAATCTCGGCGCCCACAAAGCTGGTAGATAGTCCTTGAGATCCTTGTGGTAAACTTCTCCAATGCGTCCCATGGAGATGTGGGCTGCCATGCTCTTTCCTAGACTCCAGGTTGGTGCGTCAAAGGAAAACTCTATGGGCTCAGTGACTGGCATGAACGTCCTTCCTGGTACTTGAACTTGAATCATCCAATGCTCCCCTTCTGGTAAAGTGGTGATGTAGGTCCCGATGAAGCTTGGTATTCCTATGCTCAGGTACCTAGTGACTTCCTTCAGGTGTTGAAAGTGCGTTATGTCGACTAGAGGGGGGGTGAATAGGCGATTTTTATGAATTCTTCACTGAGGAATTTGCCGGTGAGGAAATTCCTTAGCGAAGAACTATTAGCAGCGGAATAAGTACTCAGAAGTAAGCATAACAGAATACAAGCATGGTCATCATGATGAAATGAAGACTAGCACAGAGTACAGGAAGCGTAATCCCAGGATAACACAAGATGAAGACAAACAGACTGAAGAAATTGAACTGAGGAAATTGAACTGAGGAAATTGAGAAAGTCTTCAGTCAAAGTCTTCAAACACAGATATGAACAAACACTCAACACAGTAATGAGGAAATGAAAGGGTTGAGGAAATAGAACCAGTTAGGTTGGTGAAGACAATGATTTGGTAGACCAGTTCCAACTGCTGTCTCAATTGTACATCTGGTTGGAGCGGCTGAGTATTTAAACTCGAGGACACGCAGTCCCGGACACCCAGTCACTGAGCCGCAACTCAGGACACCCAGTCCTCACCGTATTCTCCTTGAACTAAGACCACGCAGGCCTCATCCAATCACTCGTGGTAAGTCTTCAGGTGACTTCCAAACCTTCACAGACTTGGTCACTCGGCGATCCACAATTCCTCTTGGATGCTCTAGACCTTGACGCCTAACCGTCTGGAAGAAGCACAGTCTTCAAAGGTAACAAGCATCGGATCCACGCAGGATCAATTTCTTCAGTGATGCTCAATCACTTTGGGTTTGGAGGTGTTTGGGTTTTTGGGATTTTCCTCACTTGATGATTTTCGCTCAAAGTCCTCGGAGGATGGGTTGCTCTCAAATGACAAGTGTCAAGTTCTCTCGGAGCAGCCAACCAGCTAGTGGTTGTAGGGGGCGGCTATTTATAGCCTAGGGAGCAGCCCGACATGATAAGACATAAATGCCCCTCAATGATATGACCGTTAGGTGGATAAGATATTTTGGGATAGCTGGCGCGCAGCACAACAATGGTCGGAAATTTGACTCTCAAATTCCTCAGGGCTATCATGTTCCTCACTGTGTAGGCAATCCGCATTGGCGAATTCCTAACTCCTCAGTCAGAGCAAATTCATCAGCGACCAGAAGAACTTCGTCTCTGTCACTGAAGAAAGTGACTGAACTGTATGAGATTTCCAAAGGCTTCACTCGAAGGGATTGGTAGGTGTAGGATTTTGAGTTGAGCATCACATGGAAATTTTTCCTTAGTATTTCCTCGACCCCCTCTAACAGTACGGTGTTTCCTATGACTCAAGAAAGAGAAAAAGGAACTACGAAAACAAAATTCTTCACGCTTCATGTTCCACAGATGAATACCAAGTCTTCAAGGTCACACCAATTTCTTCATTTTCAAAGTCTTCAGAAAGTCTTCAGAATATCAAAGTCTTCAGTTGAAGAACTTCATTTTTAGGGGTCGACTTTCTCTGTAAATATCAAACTCCTCATAGACTTATAGACCTGTGTATACTCACAAACGCATTAGTCCCTTAACCTATAAGTCTTCAATACACCAAAATCACTAAGGGGCACTAGATGCACTTACAATCTCCCCCTTTTTGGTGATTGATGACAACATAGGTTAAGTTTTCAACGGGGATAAACATATGAAGTGTATACACTGATATTGAGGAATTTGATTACAAGATATAGTAGAACTCCCCCTGAAGATGTGCATAATGAGGAATTTGCTTTTGAAGCAATGCACACTTGAAGAGTTAAATCATGGAGATCTCCCCCTATATCTTGTAATTCATACTCGCGTTTGATATATAATATGAAGAATTTGAAATGCATGATGAAATATGGTGCCTGATGAGATTCAGCATGCGTGCAATGTCATTAACGAGGAATAATCATGCAAAGCATAATGCAACAAAAGTATCAGCGCACCATCGGGTTTAAGATTACAACTTGATCCAAATAAAAGTTTCTGAAGAACGAGAGTTGTAACTTAAAAAAATGCCCTTAATATAAACCCGCTTGAAGACTAACTCAGATTTCTCCCCCTTTGTCATCAAATGACCAAAAGGATTGAGACTGAGGACTAACGCCCCTGAAGAATTTCAAGTTGATGGAGGAGCGCCAGCATTGTCGGGGTTGTTTGTTGTAGCAGGGCCTGCCGCAGTGTCGTCCAAATCTTCATACTCATCAGTCTCGCGTGATGAAGAATAGGAGCTGGCCACCAAGGAAGGAACTTTGACCTTCTTGAATTTCTTCGGTGGAGGTGCAGACCAGTCAAATTCTTCCTTGAGACCCATATTCTTCAGATCTGCAGTGGTATAGACATGAGAGAGAATAGCCCAGGTACGGTTGAAGGTTTCATGGAGGTAGTATTGGTTTTTCTTCACTGCATTGTGTGTTGAAGTCATGTTGTGAAGAATTGAACCAAACTGACGCTTGACCCATTTGTGATTGCGATCAACCTTCTGATGAAGACTGAGGAGTAACTCACGATCAGTCATCACCCTGGGAGCTGTGGCTTGAGGATTTTGCTTGGCTGAGGTATTTGCGGCAGAGTCATGTGTGGCAGAATCGTCATTGGTAGAGTAAGATGCAACCTTGCGAAATTGACCATCCAATGGACGAATGCCTTCATCGATCACAACAGCGGCCTTGCCTTTAGCATCAGCTGATGAAACTGTCCGTTTGAGGAATTCAATGGGAGGCAAGTAGCTACCGTGGTTCAGAGTGTCAGCTTTGTAATTCAGTGAAGATCTTGCCCTGATGAATCTCATAATCCAAGGAGCATAGGGCTTCAGCTCGAATGGTGACATAGCAATATTGGCTAGAGTCCTCATGAAGAAATCATGGAAGTTGACGGGAACGCCATGAATGATGTTGAAGAGCATATTCTTCATGATGCCAACGACTTCTTCATCATTTGAGTTGTGGCCTTTGATAGGACTCATTGTCTTCGTTAGAATTCGATAGACAGTCCGAGGCACATAGAGTAATTCCTTGACGAGGAATTTGGTTCGTGGGGCCTGCCTTGGCTTCAAAGGCTTCATCAGGACTTGCATATAGTGATCTGACAGTTCTGGTTCATTGTAGATGCAACGTGCACTGTCATGGGGAGGATCAAGAGGAAGGACACGAAGCAATTCAGTTGCTGGTGCTTTGTAGTGAGTGTTTTCAGACATCCAGTCCAACACCCATGAATTGACATCTTCAGCGTCTCCGGTGATATGCAGTGTGGCGTAGAACTGAAGAATGAGTTCTTCATTCCAATCACAGATGTCAGTGCAGAAATTGAGTAATCCTGCATCGTGAAGAACACTGAGGACTGGCTCGAAGCATGGCAGAGATTCCATATCCACATGAGGAATATGTGCATGATCGAAGATTTTGTCCTTGTCAAACATCACTGAGGAATAGAAGTTGGCTTGACTAGCAGTCCAGAAATGCCTCTTCCTTATGCGACCAGAGTCATAGGGGTTGTAATCAGTGAAGAATACATGCTCGGAAAAGAAGTCTGCAGCCTTGAACTTTTGCTTGCTTGAGAACGGATTCTTCGGCTTGGGCAGAGGAGTGTCAGTGATTTGTAGCACAACCTCAGGAATCGCGAGCTCAGGTTCTTCAGGCTGAGGAATTTCTGGTTCCTCTTCTTGTGCAGCTTGGGGATCAGCAGCAGCAGGTTCATCAGCACTAGCGGCTGGAATTTCTTCATGCACAGAGAGAATGGGTTGAGTTTCTTTAGAGCCCATTTGAACTGTTGGTGCAGGGGACTGAGGAATCTGTTGTATCGGGGTGAAGAGAGGAGTATTGGGATGCTGACTTTCCCAAAAGTCATCATTCATCACAGGTGTGGTGCATCCAATATCCACATCTTCATCTTCAATTTCCTCAACACCAGCCTCTTCAGCTGTGAACTGAGGCATAGGTGAGGAAATGACTGGCGTTGAAGGGATTGCGTCCACTTCAATTTCTTCATCAATCTGCTCTGACGAAGCAGCAGAATGATTTTCTTCATCAGATCCGCTTGGGATCTTATAGTCTTCTCCAAAAGGAACAATTTCCTTCGATGACATGGAGGAAATTGGAAGAGCATCAATAGGATTTTCAAGTGAGCTGGTCATTGGCTTCATTTTCTTCGCAGCCGAAGAATTTGACGCAGCTGATGCCTTCCTTTTCTTCACTGCAGCTCGCTCTGCAGCCTTGGTCTTCTTCACATCGAATGCACATGGAAGAATTGGAGTTGGTGTAGGCGCAGATGGACCTGAGGAACTGGTTGATTTTCTTCAGGCGCAACTGATGCAGTTGCCCTGATCACTTCAGTTTCTTCAGGCGCACCACTAGTGGATGCCCTGGCAATTTCTTCAGCGGCTGGAATGGAGTCATCAGCCCTGGAACTTACATTTTCTTCAGCAGGCTGAAAGTCATCAGCGGTGCTGGCATGTTCTTCAGCAGGCTGAGCAGAGTCTGCAGCCTGAGGGTTTTCTTGTTGCGATGAGGCTGCAACAGATGTCATTTTCTTCGTTAGGTTGACGAATCTCACTTTGGCTCCTTGCCAATCAGCATAGTATGCATCGAAGTCTTTGCTGAGGGCTTGAATTTCAGACTGAGCCTGGAGAAGTTCCTTAGGTGTCATTCTAACAACGTTTTTCTTCAGGAGCTTCTCCTTTCTGTATTGAGATGTCTTGATCTCTCTTGCCTTCTCAAATTTCCATTTCTCTTCAGCAATGAAATGGGTCAGCATGTGACTTTGTCCAGGAGTCAAATGAAAATCAGGCATAGGGGTGTCTGGGTCCTTATGCCAGAGATCAATGTAGTCGAGGATCTTCTTCGGATCCAAAAGCAGTGGCACAGATGTGCCTTTGGCTCTAGCGGCCTTCACCTGTCTGTCTCTGATGATTTATACGAGTTCATCATCAGAAGCTTCATCATCAGATGGCACATGGAATGCGACCTGTTTCTTCTTTGGACTTGGCCGAGGACCTCGTCCAGCTGTTGCTTTGGTCTTCAGCAGAGTCGGGCCAGATGATGACTTTGGTGCAGCTGAGGAACTTGCGGAAACACCAGAGGCAATCGAGAAACCCGTAGTCCTTTGACATGTAGCCAGATGCACAGGAGCTGAGGACTTTGTCGGAACTGTTGAGGACTTGGGAGGAGCTGTTAAGGACTTTGGTGGAGCTGTGGCAGTGTGAGGAATTTGCCGTGAGGGCATTGCTGAGGAACTTGGCCGTGAGGGCGTTGCCGAGGAACTTGGCCGTGAGGGCGCTATTGGTGAAGCACTAGGCTTACGAGCAGGCTTCTTTGGCATTGATTTCCTCGGTCTGTCCGAGGTCTCAGCAGCAGCAGCAGCGGCAGAATCCTCATTGAATTTCTTCACTGCCTCCTTGGCTTGCCTTGCCAGTTTTGCTTGGCGCTTAGCCCATTCACCAGGAAAGTCCTCACCACGTTTGATGCTTGTAGGATCAGCTACTTGGCCAGGTGCCAATGGAGCTCTTGGGCATGGAGGATTTAAAGCGAATTTCTTCATATACTTTGGAGTAACATATCTGTACTCCCTCCACTCTCTTGCCCATCTCCGTTCAATCTTCTGTATGCGCACCTTGCGCTGATTTTTAGTTTCTTTGCCAAATTTTGCTTCATCGGGTGTGCAATAGTCAGCATAAATTTCCTTAGGGATCTCGAAAGCAGTCATGACCTCAGGCTTCTTTCCTCCTTTCTGCGGTCTCTTACCATCTGCCATATTCTTCAGATGAGGAATTTGAACAATTGAACACTCTGAAGAAGCATGCAGTTTTTCTTCGAGGAACGCTGCAAATGAGTTAAGTTGATGAGAACCTAGTGACTCAGCAGCAGACATGAGTACCTGTGAACAGAGTGTAGGTTCGAGGAATTTGAAGAGGTCATATGCATTCTCAGAAGGTTTTTCGAAAAGACAAGTTTTGAGGACTTTGACCAGATAAACCTTGAGGAATTTCACTAAGCGTTCTTGTCTTAGGTTCCAGAGTTGTACAGATCGAAGATCCACACAATTGAGGAATCTTGAAGAAAATGATTGCTTAGAGAAATGGATCAAGAACATACAATGTGTGAGGTGTTTATCTGTGTGAAGATTTGAAGAATAAAACACCTTTGAAGATTTTCAGGAAAGTTTGAGAATCAAAGTGAGTAATAAAAGTAACTTTTAATTACCCGAAGTGAAGAACACGACGAACTGAGAAGAACAGATGGGAAGTTCGTCAGGTTAGATCTTCCTTGCCCTAACTTGGTGGAGGAAGACAACTACGGCGGCGGCGGAGTGAAGATTTCCGCGGTCGGCGCGAGTACGACGGCGACGAGGTCGAGGCAGCGAAGCTCTTCGTCACCGGCGACGATCGAGTAGCGGCGGCGCTAGGGTTTGAGGAGCTCGAGCGAGAGAGAGAACGGTCGAGCGGAGTAAATGAAGTGAGGAAAGGGAGAGGGGTATTTATAGACACGGTAAAAAAAACTGTTCGCCCAAAGATTTAGGACGAACGTGCCCCTGCCCTTTCTCCTTCACGCGACAGGTGTCACCCACGTACTGTGTAGTGTAGATCGTGTACGACCGTGGGTGAATAAAATAATGCATCGTGGGATGCGGAACAGTTTGTGCGGCAAAACCGAAAATTTGGATAAGATTTGTTTTAAAGTTTCGTTCGCAATTTCTTCAGCTGACACGGACTTAGTGAAGATTTTGAACGAGTTTCAAATAGAACGCACATGAAGAATTTGTGAATAGATTGGGTTGAGTATAGCATAGAGGGGGAAGGGTCCGATCACATTCACTTAGCAGAAGAAGCAACTTGAAGAATTAGCTATAAGTGAATGCTGTAGAGGACATAAACTTATATATATTTATAGCCAATGAAGAAAAACGAAGGAAACAGTGAAGATTTTGAAAAGTTGAAGAATTTGAAAAACTGAAGAATTTCAAAACTAAGGAAAAACTTTTTGTGGTGGCGTGACCCACCGTATAAGAATGATGATTTCAGACACCGCGTACAATTGTCGTAGGGTTCTGAGAATCAAATTCTTCATTAATTTCTTCACACTTAGAGTGTTATTCTTCATTGATTGAAGAAAAACGTTTCTTCATGTGTTGCACATCTAAGTCATCAATTTTGCATAAGTGTTAGGATGTGTGTCCTTTTCAAAGAACATTCGAAGATTCTAAGATATTTAGCTCACACCGCAACTTGCTAAATCTCTTCTCATCCAAGGGCTTAGTGAAGATATCAGCTAGCTATTCTTCAGTCTTCACGTGCTCGATGGAGATGTCGCCCTTCAACACATGATCACGAAGAAAATGATGACGAATCTGAATGTGCTTTGTCTTCGAGTGCTGAACTGGGTTGTGAGCAATCTTGATGGCACTCTCATTGTCGCAGAGGAGAGGCACATTCTTCACGTTGATGCCATAGTCCTTGAGTGTTTGCTTCATCCAAAGCAGTTGAGCACAGCAAGAGCCAGCAGCAATGTATTCAGCTTCCGTAGTGGACAGTGATACGCAGTTCTGTTTCTTCGAGGACCAATAGACCAAAGATCGTCCGAGGAAATGACAAGTTCCAGAAGTTGACTTGCGGTCCACACGATCACCAGCATAGTCAGAGTCAGAATATCCAATGAGATCAAAAGCACAGTCCTTGGGGTACCATAATCCTAGTGTTGGTGTGTGAGCTAGATACCGAAGAATACGCTTCACAGCCTTATGGTGTGATTCCTTCGGTGCAGCTTGAAATCGGGCACACATGCAAACACTAAGCATTATATCTGGCCTAGATGCACATAAGTACAGTAAAGAACCAATCATGGAGTGGTATACCTTGTGATCGAAGTCAATACCATTTTCATCAGTGCATAGATGGCCATTTGTGGGCATAGGAATTTTGACGCCTTTGCAATCTTGCATGCCGAATTTCCTCAGTACATCTTTGAGGTATTTCTCCTGAGATATGAATATGCCATTGCGCTGTTGACGAATTTGAAGACCTAAGAAGAATTTCAACTCTCCCATCATAGACATTTGATATTCTTCACTCATCATATATGCAAATTCATTACTATAACGTTGGTTAGTACAGCCAAAGATAATATCATCAACATATATTTGGCACACAAACAGTTCACCATCATAAGATTTAGTAAAGAGAGTAGGGTCGAGTGAACCGGGTGTGAAGCCATTCTTCACAAAGAATTCCTTCAATGTATCATACCACGCCCGAGGGGCTTGCTTGAGGCCATAGAGGGCCTTATTAAGTCTGAAGACTTTGTCAGGATTCTTTGGATCTTCAAAACCTGGGGGTTGAGCAACATATACTTCTTCCTCAAGCTTACCATTGAGGAATGCACTTTTCACATCCATTTGATATAAGATGATATCATGATGGTTAGCATAAGCAAGTAATATGCGAATAGCCTCAAGTCTAGCAACAGGTGCAAAAGTTTCATCGAAATCAATTCCTTCAACCTGTGTGTAGCCTTGAGCTACCAGTCGTGCCTTATTCCTCACCACAAGGCCATTTTCATCTTGCTTGTTGCGGTAGATCCACTTTGTGCCAATGATATTATGCTTGCAAGGATCTGGACGTTTGACCAGTTCCCAGACATTGTTGAGCTCGAACTGATGTAATTCTTCTTGCATAGCCTGAATCCACTCCGGCTCCAGAAATGCTTCATCTACCTTAGTAGGCTCTGTGATAGAGACAAAAGCATAGTGCCCATAAAAGTTAGATAAATGTGAAGCTTTTGAGCATGTGAGAGGACCTGGCGCTTCAATATCATCGATGATCTTGTCAACTTGTACTTCTTTGGCAACACGAGGATGAGCTGGTTGTCGCTGAGGAATTTGGTCAGCATTTTCTTCAGCACCATTTTCTTCAACATTATCTTCAGGTGCATCAGCTCGACGTTCTTCACGTACTGGAATGAATTCTTCAGCAAGTTCTTCAGTAGGAATGACATCCTCAGTTGCCTTGAACTTGATAGAATCCTCAGGTGCTGGTTCATCTAACACAGAAGGTAGGTGCTCTCTTTGCGAGCCATTAGGTTCATCGAACCACACATCTACAGTTTCAACAACCTTGTGAAGAGCATTGTTGAAGACTTTGTAGGTGTGCGAGTCCTTTCCGTAACCAAGCATAAAACCTTCATGTGCTTTCGGTGCAAATTTAGAATTGTGGTGAGGATCTCTAATCCAACATTTAGCACCGAAGACTTTGAAATAACTCACATTGGGTTTCTTGTCAGTGAGGAGTTCATAGGCCGTCTTCTTGAAGAATTTGTGAAGATATACTCTGTTGATGATGTGGCACGCAGTATCAATTGCATCAATCCAAAAATGATGAGGCATTTTGTACTCATCAAGCATAGTGCGAGCCATCTCAACAAGAGTTCTGTTCTTGCGCTCCACGACGCCATTCTGCTGAGGAGTATAGGGAGCAGATAACTCATGAGTAATACCAAGTTCATCAAGATAGTCATCAAGACCGGAATTCTTGAACTCAGTTCCATTATCACTCCTGATGTGCTTGATCTTCACACCAAAGTTGGTTGAAGCCCTCAAGGAAAATCGTTTGAAGACTTCCTGCACTTCATGTTTGTAAGTAATAATGTGTATCCATGTATATCGAGAGTAATCATCAACAATGACAAAACCATATAGAGATGCAGCATTAGTGACTGCTGAGTAATGATTAGGTCCGAAGAGGTCCATGTGAAGCAATTCGAATGGACGAGTAGTGGTCATGATAGTCTTCATTGGATGCTTGGCCTTGGTCATTTTTCCAGCTTCACAGGCTCCGCATAAGTGATCCTTGAGGAATTTGACATTCTCAATGCCAATGACATGCTTCTTCTTCGCAAGCGTGTGCAAATTCCTCATTGCCTGCGTGACCAAGTCGTCGATGCCATAGCCAGCCTTCTGAAGCTTTTGCAAGTAGACACACGGCTGGTTGTGGTCCTGTAGACAAATCAACAATATACAAGTCTCCTCTCCTAAAGCCTTCGAAGACTTTGGAATTGTCAGCTTCCATAATCACAACACAGCGATACTTGCCAAAGACAACAACCATATCAAGATCACAAAGCATTGAGACTGACATGAGGTTGTATCCTAAGGACTCAACAAGCATGACTTTGTCCATGTGTTTATCCTTAGAGATCGCAACCTTACCAAGACCCAATACCTGACTTTTGCCTTTGTCAGCAAAGATGATGTGCTTCAGATCTGACGGTGATAAGGGAGCATCCATCAAAAGATTCTTGTCACCAGTCATGTGATTTGTACATCCACTATCGAGGACCCATTCAGTGGTTTTGGGTTGATCATCCTGCAGATGAATTAGTGTAACTTACAATCTCATATGCTTCATCAATGAAGAATATGATATCAAGTTCATCAGATGAATTTCATCAAGCAGTAAACAGATATAGCGATAGGAGGATGTGTGAAATGGAAGTTCATTTCATCATGATTAGCCTGCGTCCTTTCAAGCAATTTTGTCAGGTCCCCAGCAAATTCTTCAGACGTTAGAGCATGTCTGGAGACCTGACCCTGCAGAAAAGATTAGTTCTTTTTCTTCACCACCCACATCTGAAGGGGTGGCAAAGAGTTCATCACTCTGCGAGCACCATAAGAGAATGGTGGCATAGAGGCCAAACCATTTCGTTTCACATAAGAGGGGTTAGAGTAAGCATATGAATAAGCAGATAAATTCTTCGAGGACTTATGAACATAATGATTTGAAGAATAATGTGCATATTCATAGCCCTTAGCTCTACCCTGCGAAACAGAGTTGTTAGCACGATGATAATCATATGAGGACTTTGATCCATTTGAGGAATTTGATCCATGTGAAGAATTAGGTCCATATGAAGAATTGGATCTGGGGTTCCTGTTCTTCACAGGTGGTGTCATGAGGACATTCACCTGAAGACTTTCAACATAACTTTTGGGAACCCAGATTTTCTTCATAGGAGAACCGTTCCTGCAGTTAGTCCCAACATATCTAGCAAATACTTCACCATTCTGATTTTTGAACAGTTTATAGTTGGAGTCAAATGACTCATCAGAAGAATGAGAAGATTCACATGTAAAGCCAGATAAGTTAGATGGATCAACTGGAGGTCCCTTTGCAGCAACCCATGAGGTTTTGGGGTACTGCTCAGGCTTCCAATATGTTCCATCAGCATTGAGTTTCCTCTCAAAAGCAATACCTCTTTCCTAGGGTTTCTGTTGAGGATCTGCTTTTTGAGTACATCACAAAGAATCTGATGCCCTTTGAGGCTTTTGTACATGCCTATTGTGTACAATTCCTTCAGCCCTGCATCGTCAGTGATACTAGCAATGTCCTCAGATGAGGAATTAGTGATAGCAGAGGCAGGTGAAGAATTTGTAACAGTTGAAGCATTTGAACATTCAGGTGAGGAATTAGCAGATTCACGTTCAATGCACTTTAAGCATGGAGGAACAAATTCTTCCTGAGAAGCGCTGATTTGTTGAGCTAGTAATGAATCGCGCTCCTTCTTAAGATCTTCATAACTCACTCTTAGCTTCTCAGGGTCTTGCTTTCTTTGAAGAAATTCATAAGAAAGTTTCTCATGATCAGATAAGAGAGTGTTATGATGACTTTGAACGTTATCAAACCTAGACTGAAGTCTCTGAAGATTTTCAGTCAGGGCTTGAGTGCGATCCATTTCTTCACCCAACATATCATCACTTTTGTCTAGCATGTTTTGAACCTTTTCAAAAGCCCTTTGTTGTTTTATAGCAATCTTAGCAAGTTTAGAGTAGCTGGGCTTGAGATCCTCATCAGATTCATTTTCACTAGATTTAGAGGAGGTGTATTTGAGTACCTTGGCACCTTTTGCCATGAAGCAATAGGTTGGAGCGTAGTCATCATCATCTTCATCAGGCATGTCGGCGGGGTCAGTTTCTTCAGTGTTGAAGATGGACTTGCTAACGAAAGCAGTAGCGAAAGCCAGACTAGCCACACCAGATTCAGATTCTTCAGACTCCTCCTCTTCCTCATGTTCCTCAGATTCAGCTTCAGAGTCCATTTCCTTGCCAATGAATGCCCGAGCCTTCTTGGAGCTGCTCTTCTTGTGAGATGAAGACTTCGAGGATTTTGATGACGAAGATTTTGATGATTTCTTCTTTTTCTTCGCATCATCAGAACTGTAATCCTTGTATTTCTTCTTCTTCAACTCCTTTTCCCATTGAGGACAATCTTGAATATAATGACCGGGTTTCTTGCATTTGTGGCACAGCCTTCTCTTATAGTCACTTGATGAGGAATCACTGCTTCTTGAGGATTTTCCAAAGTGACCACGTCTTGAGAGCTTCTGGAATTTCTTCACGAACAGTGCTAGCTCCTGGCTCAATTCTTCAGGATCTCCAAGGCTACTACCAGAGTCTTCGCACTCAGATTCAGACACAGCCTTGGCCTTCAGGGCACGTGGTTTGCCATAGCTAGAACCATAGAGATCTCTCTTTTCAGCAAGCTGGAACTCGTGAGTATTTAGCCTTTCGAGGATATCGGCAGGATCAGGAGACTTGTAGTCAGCCCGTTCTTGTATCATCAGACCCAGAGTATCAAATGAGGAATCAAGTGATCTCAACAGTTTCTTCACCACCTCATGGTCAGTGATGTCAGTGGCACCGAGGGCTTGAAGCTCATTTGAGATGTCAGTGAGGCGATCAAAGGTTTGTTGGACATTCTCATTGTCGAGTCTTTTGAAGCGGTTGAAGAGATTCCGAAGAACATCAACTCGAGAGTCGCGCTGAGTTGAGACTCCTTCATTCACTTTGGACAGCCTATCCCAGATAAGCTTAGCAGTTTCAAAAGCACTCACTCTTCCATACTGTCCTTTACTCAGATGGCCACATATGATATTCTTCGCTTGAGAATCGAGTTGCTTGAATCTCTTCACATCGGTAGCGTTCAGTGAGGGTGTGACAGAGGGAACACCATTTTCCACAACATACCAGAGATCGTTGTCAATTGCCTCGAGATGCATTCGCATCTTGTTTTTCCAGTAGGGGTAGTCCGTTCCATCAAAGGTAGGACACCCAGCCGAGACCTTGATCATACCTGCGGTCGACATAACTAAACTCCAGGCGGTTAAACCAAAATCACACAGAACAAGGGAGTACCTTGCTCTGATACCAATTGAAAGTGCGTTATGTCGACTAGAGGGAGGGGGGGTGAATAGGTGATTTTTATGAATTCCTCACTGAGGAATTTGCCGGTGAGGAAATTCCTTAGCGAAGAACTATTAGCAGCGGAATAAGTACTCAGAAGTAAGCATAACAGAATACAAGCATGGTCATCATGATGAAATGAAGACTAGCACAGAGTACAGGAAGTGTAATCACAGGATAACACAAGATGAAGACAAACAGACTGAAGAAATTGAACTGAGGAAATTGAGAAAGTCTTCAGTCAAAGTCTTCAAACACAGATATGAACAAACACTCAACACAGTAATGAGGAAATGAAAGGGTTGAGGAAATAGAACCAGTTAGGTTGGTGAAGACAATGATTTGGTAGACCAGTTCCAATTGCTGTCTCAGTTGTACGTCTGGTTGGAGTGGCTGAGTATTTAAACTCGAGGACACGCAGTCCCGGACACCCAGTCACTGAGCCGCAACTCAGGACACCCAGTCCTCACCATATTCTCCTTGAACTAAGACCATGCAGGCCTCGTCCAATCACTCGTGGTAAGTCTTCAGGTGACTTCCAAACCTTCACAGACTTGGTCACTCGGCGATCCACAATTCCTCTTGGATGCTCTAGACCTTGACGCCTAACCGTCTGGAAGAAGCACAGTCTTTAAAGGTAACAAGCGTCGGATCCATGCAGGATCAATTTCTTCAGTGATGCTCAATCACTTTGGGTTTGGAGGTGTTTGGGTTTTTGGGATTTTCCTCACTTGATGATTTTCGCTCAAAGTCCTCGGAGGATGGGTTGCTCTCAAATGACAAGTGTCAAGTTCTCTCGGGGCAGCCAACCAGCTAGTGGTTGTAGGGGGCGGCTATTTATAGCCTAGGGAGCAGCCCGACATGATAAGACATAAATGCCCCTCAATGATATGACCGTTAGGTGGATAAGATATTTTGGGACAGCTGGCGCGCAGCACAGCAACGGTCGGAAATTTGACTCTCAAATTCCTCAGGGCTATCATGTTTCTCACTGTGTAGGCAATCCGCACTGGCGAATTCCTAACTCCTCAGTCAGAGCAAATTCATCAGCGACCAGAAGAACTTCGTCTCTGTCACTGAAGAAAGTGACTGAACTGTATGAGATTTCCAAAGGCTTCACTCGAAGGGATTGGTAGGTGTAGGATTTTGAGTTGAGCATCACATGGAAATTTTTCCTTAGTATTTCCTCGACCCCCTTTAACAGTACGGTGTTTCCTATGACTCAAGAAAGAGAAAAAGAAACTACGAAAACAAAAGTCTTCACGCTTCATGTTCCACAGATGAATACCAAGTCTTCAAGGTCACACCAATTTCTTCACTTTCAAAGTCTTCAGAAAGTCTTCAGAATATCAAAGTCTTCAGTTGAAGAACTTCATTTTTAGGGGTCGACTTTATCTGTAAATATCAAACTCCTCATAGACTTATAGACCTGTGTATACTCACAAACGCATTAGTCCCTTAACCTATAAGTCTTCAATACACCAAAATCACTAAGGGGCACTAGATGCACTTACAGGTGTCATCCAAAAGGTGTATCTTCATCCGGTTGCGCGAACTTGTTCCTTGCATCCACCATCCTATAGAGTAGAAAAGGGAGAGGAGTCAGAAATGAGTAGAGAAGAGTGTACTATGGTCTTAGCTTAGTGGTCGTGTCCTACAGTCAGCGTGTGCTCTGATACCACCTTGTAGCGACCAGACCTCAAATAGTCTGATCTCTGTGTGTCAGTGTCATCCCTGGATTGGTAATGCTGACATGCACAGTACTTGAGGTTTTATAACAGAGTAGCAATCACACACTTATTACATCGAATGTATCAAAAGAGAACTTATTACAATAAATATGGCTTAAGGCCATCTAAAAATGATAACAACGGAAGGCTTGGAAGATAAAGTGAGTCCATCAACTCCAACGGCATCACTGAGTGAAATATCACGACCTAAGGCACCTTACTCGTCATCTGAAAAGTCTGCAACATGGACGTTGCAGCCCGAAAATGGGTCAGCACATGGAATATGCTGGCAAAATAACACACAGAGTAATGAACATGATAATTGCTGTCACTACATGCAATATGGCTGGTGGAAAGCTCTACGGTTACAATTTTGCATAAAGCCAATTTTTTCCTACAACAAAGGAATACGTTTTATTTAACTATCATGGTGGTTGTTAAACATTGAGAAGGCTCACCCAACTCAATCCCAATTAAGCATCATCATTAACCCAATCAAATTATATTTAGAGTGATGAGACTAACATGATAATCCAAGAACTAGATACTCAAGATGTCCATAACCGGGGACACGGCTAACCATGATTAGTTTGTACACTCTGCAGAGGTTTGTGCACTTTTCCCCACAAGACTCGATCTCCTTCGTTGGATTTCTCGCACTGCATGGCGTTTGAGAAATGGATGACCGAGACACAGTTTTTTCAGAAGTATTAACTCCTTACTCTGGGTAGACAGTACCAACCTACATCCCCTACATCTGCTAGTCTACCACTGAAGAAGGTCACACAACTTACTCAACTATGCTAGCGCCCATAATAGCTTGTGGCTGCATGCGGAAGTTTCTAGCATGAATAATCTTATGATCCCTTTGAGCCTGGGTGGCAGTGCATAGGATAATCATACGGTAAACCCTAGGATTTCCAAAAAAACAGGCAACACTGGGTTCCCCAGGTGCCTCAATCCACCCAGATGTGTATTTAAGTAGCCACCTTAAGTTAACCATTAATTAACAATACTCACATCTTTCATGGATACACTCACCCAATCCACGTCTACTAGCATAGCATAGCAATATAAGCAGTACGTAGAAATAACACCCAAAGGTTTGATAATAAACAGGTGAATAGGTACTACCTCATCTACTTCCCAAAACCCACATGTTAATCAGATCCTAATCATGCAATGTGTGAGGGTTCAAATAATGCAATAAAACCGGGTAGTAAAGAGGTATGATCAAAGTGTTACTTGCCTTGCTGATGATCCGTGAAACCTAGAGACTCGTAGTAGCACGCTTCACACTCCGAGTACTCTATCGCAAGCAAACAAGCATACAATAAGCAATAACCTAGAAGCACGGGTAAAACTCAAATAAGAGATCTAACCAGAAAGTTCAACTTAAGAACTCCGGTTTGCAAAAGGAATCAAATCAAACGAAGCAATGAAACTCAAACTGCGAAAGAAACAAGATCCGATTACTAATATGGACTTAGGTCAAATTTTACAGTACCAAAATCTTGTTCAAGTTGGTTAAACAGAAAGAGGGCTTCGAGACGAAGAACTAGGCGCTTGAATCTCCTGATTCCGATAAATGAGCGAAAAGATAAATTAGAACTAAGATTCGGGCTGAAATCTCGATCAAAAATAATCGCGGAAAAACCCTGAAAAAAGAAAACTGACGAACATGCTAATGAACGGACATTCGCTGTCTGCGACTAATCAGTGAACAGTGTTTGTTAAAATGAACGAACGAGCGGACGCTCGCTAAATAACTAAACTTGAAAAAAATCGATCTAATCAAAGAAGAAAACTAGGGTTTAAACAAAATACTGATAGGTTTCACCTAAACCGAAAAAAACCGGCGGATCCGGATCGGATCGGCGGGGGCTCCGGCGAGGCGACGGTGGTGTGCGGCGCGGGGCGCGTGCGGCGTGCGGTGCGAGGCAGCGGCACTAGCGGGTGGCG
>NC_041381.1:684408522-684431403 GCF_002162155.2 Triticum dicoccoides | reverse complement strand
GGCGTGCAGGCGGCAGCGGCGGCTGCTGCTGCTGCTGCGGCTGCGGCTGCGGGGTGGGTCGAGACGGCGGGCGGGGGGGGGGCATATAAAGGGAGGGGGCGGCCCGGCTTGGGCAGTTGGGCCAAGCGGCGGCGGCATGCTCCCAAACTCCGTCCGGAGTCCGGCTCGGTCATGGCATGGGGCGCAGGAAGGCGGCGGCGCAGCCGGGCCGGCTGGGCTTCGACCCAGTTTAGTCCGCGAGGATCTTTTTAAATCAATTTCGCCAAAACTTAAATAAATCCTAGAAAAATAAATAAAAATCTAAAAATTCCAAAACAAATTTGCACCGTCTAAATAAAATATTTAGAACGAGATGAACATTTCTTGGCCTAAAATGCAGTTTTTGAAAACGTGCAATTTTTCTAATTCAAATAAAATTACAATTAAACTCCGAAAAAAATACTTATTTTATTTTAATATTTTCCCTCCAGTATTTCATTTATTTTGGGAAAGTCATTTTATTCCCTCTCTTTTATTTTGCAAACAAAATATACGGAGAGAAAAATAATTAAAATCGAACGATCCTCTTTTCAAAATTTGAGAAACCTCAAATATGAAAATAACGAAATCCCCAACTCTCTCTGCGGGCCCTTGAGTTACGTAGAATTTAGAGGATCAACCAAAATGCAAGAAAATATGATATGCAATTATGATCTAATATATAACATGCCAAATTAAAAATTTGGGATGTTACACGGGATCGCGCAAAAAATTGGTTTTCTTCTTTGCTTCACAATAGTATCAATTCTTGGAACAAGTGCAAGGATGCTTTTATTACAGTATTTTCCGCCCGCTAAAATTATTTCCCTTAGAACCTAGATCATGAATTTCAAGCAACTTGAACATGAGCATGTTGCACAATCTTGGGAAAGGATGAAATTGATGCTAAGGAATTGCCCAACTCCTGGGTTAAATCTTTGGATGATCATACAAAATTTCTATGCGGGATTGAGTTTTGTTTCTCGTAGTCTTTTAGTGTAACAACCTGGTTTTTGGGCCTTTCTTGTTCTTTTGATTTTCTGAGGTTTTTGCCTGAGTTTTCTTTTTCCGTGGCTATGTGGTGTGGAAACTTAAGAAGATGACCTCTTCTTTCTTTCCAGGGTGGCTTGACATACCCAAAACCAACCCTCGAACTTGTCATTTTCATCCTAGCCCAAATCCTAATATTCTTTTTATTGGGAATATTCCTCTTCTATTAAAGGAATAACCTCATTTACCCTAGGTTGTGAAGCAACCTATATTTCCCTCACTCCAAAAATTCCCAAATAATTCTCATAAATTGTTTGGGTTATATCTTCATCGAATATGGCAAAATATTTCACTTGCCATGTTTCCCATCATGCTCAATTAATTCCTTTTCTATTCTGTCCTATCTGGTAGTTTGTGAAGGAAGTGTTATTTTCCTTTCTCTTATTGACCTAAAACTTTTTGGAAACCTTTTCATGTTCAAATAATTGTCCTGTGCCAAAATTCAACTTTATTTGCCTAGCTAATCTTCCTCAACGATATACTAGTGGGAATTTTTCATTATAGAACTTGGCTTGTATATTCCAATGATGGGCTTACTCAAATTGCTCTAGGTCTTCGTGAGCAAGCAAGTTGGATGCACACCCACTTAGTTTCTTTTTGAGCTTTCATAAACCTATAGCTCTAGTGCATTTGTTGCATGTAAATCCCTACTCACTCACATTGATATCTATTGATGGGCATCTCCATAGCCCATTGATATGCCTAGTTGATGTGATACTATCTCCCTCTTTTTGTCTTCTCCACAACCACCATATTATATTCCACCTATAATGATATATCCATGGCTCATGCTCATGTATTGCGTGAAAGTTGAAAATGTTTGAGAACATCAAAAGTATGAAATAATTGCTTGGCTTGTCATCGGGGTTGTGCATAATTTAAATATTTTGTGTGATGAAGATGGAGCATAGCCATACTATATGATTTTGTAGGGATACCTTTCTTTGGCCATGTTATTTTGAGAAGACATAATTGCTTTATTAGTATGCTTGAAGTATTATTGTTTTTATGTCAATATTAAACTTTTGTTTTGAATCTTATTGATCTGAACATTCATGCCACAATAAAGAAATTACATGGATAAATATGTTAGGTAGCATTCCACATCAAAAATTCTGTTTTTATCATTCACCTACTCGAGGACGAGCAGGAATTAAGCTTGGGATGCTTGATACGTCTCCAATGTATATATAATTTTTGATTGTTCCATGCTATTATATTATCTGTTTTGGATGTTTTATACGCATTAATATGCTATTATATATTATTTTTGGGACTAACCTATTAACCTAGAGCCCAGTGCCAGTTCCTATTTTTCCCCCTGTTTTTGAGTTTTGCAGAAAAGGAATACCAAAAAGAGTCCAAACGAAATAAAACCTTTGTGATGATTTTTCTTGGACCAGAAGACAACCGGAGACTTGGAAATGAACTCGGAGGAGCCACGAGGCGGCCACAAGGACGGAGGGTGCACCCAGGGGGCTAGGGCGCGCCCCACCCTTGTGGGCCCCTCGTGCACTTCCTGACCTAATTCTTTCGCCTATATATTCCCATATATCCCCAAACCAACAAAGGCATCCACAAACATACTTTTCCGCCGCCGCAACCTTCTGTACCCGTGAGATCCCATCTAGGGGCCCTTTTTGGCTTCCTGCCGGAGGGTGATTCGATCACGAAGGGCTTCTACATCAACACCATTGCCCTTCCGGTGAAGCGTGAGCAGTTTACCTCAGACCTATGTGTCGTGGAATTGTCACGTCACATGTCCTAGTGAAAGGACTTAATCGCGGAGCCATCGCAACTAGGAAGCTTGAAGGGGTTAATCGGGACAAGAGACACGAGAGGTTTATACTAGTTCGGCCCCTTACGATGAAGGTAAGGCCTATGTCTAGTTGGGTTGGTATTGCTTGATGTTTCGATGACCAAGGAGCGAGATACTCTATGCCCGGTTCTCGACGAGTTGTTTCTTACCCTTAGCCACTAGCGGGTCGCCCCCTTATATACACGGGTTGGCGCCCTGCGACTTACAGAGTCCCGGTCGGCTTATAACAGTGTCCGGCTCGGTGACTAGTTAAATCTACCATACAATACAAGTCATGCCATTGTGGCGGTTTACTACAACAGGCCTCCAGTCGCTAGTGGGCTTTAGGCCCTCCATCGAACCGCCATCTTCATGCTGGGTCTTGGGCTTCTTTCTGGTGAGTCCTCCTTTACGTAACCCAGCCCCTCCTGGGCGGCTTACACAAATAGTTATATCCCCAACATTAGGCCCCAGATTGATTTGAACCGCCATCTTCATGTCAATCTTATCAGAAAAATAAACCTTCAGCCTTCAGCTTGTGTAAAGGTTTTTAACCCGCCATGATGTCATCTTCTGGATCCGTGTTAGCCCGTCATGACGTCATCTTTAGTTAAATTCATTTTTACTCCGCCATATCTTCCAATGGATCTCTGCCTTTACTGACCGCTCCGAAAACCGAGGCGTCGGGGCCGCTAGATAATGCCTTTTAATCTCCTCGTTTCTCGCACAGTCCTGGTCAGCCCTTCCTATAAATAGGCTCGACCTAGGTCATCTCCATTTACTTCCTCAGTCTTCATCTTCTTCCTCTTGCTGTCTCTCTGCCGCTCGAGTTCCGCCGCCGCCGCCATCACAGATCTCCCCGTCCTCACCAACTCAGGCCGCTGCATCGACCTGACTTGACCAGAAAAATGCGACGGACTTCCGCAGCAACTCCGCATCTATAAGTTTTCTCTTTCTTGCTCTTCATATCCGCATTAACAGCTTCTTCGAGTTCATCGGTGTTCATAGTGGCTTGAGTCAAGCCGTCGATAGCTTTTACCTTCAATGCCCTCCTTTGATCTTTAGATAATATAGAACAGTTGCAGTGGTTGTTTCGCACCTGTTTCCAACTGCAGACAGATCCCTTTCCATGTACAGAAGCCTTGATTAGCACTGATGAACTTATCTGTACTTGTTTTAGGTCTAGAAATTTTTCTTTCTGTGCACCCGTTTGATACAAAATAATATCTGCCAACTGCGAAACCTATTTCTGTTAAGCCCTTATAACTCTGGCAACTCTCATTTCCGGTTTAAGATAGACAATGTTAATTGATAGCCTTGCCAGCTCGTGGCAACCTTTAAATGTCTTTTAACTGTTACTGATTCTCACAACGGCTTTAGGCAGCCAGATATAGTTAACCATATGTCATTAGGCCCCTTCTTAAGCCGCCATCTTGATTAAACTTAACATGCTTCCTTCCGGGTTAAATTTAAACCGGAACCTCTTATTTTGTCATAGGCTTCAATTGACGTGATGGCACACAAAGCTCCTAAAGCTCCCGTGACCTACAACTTTGTTAAGTCCACTGTTACAGAGAGCATCTTGGCTGATTTCGTGAAATCCGGCCATCTGCCCAAGAAGGAGATCATGTCTTATCGTGCTCCTAACCCGTCAGAGGAGAATCCTCAACCCAAAAAAGGGGAGGTAATAGTGTTTACCAATCACATGAACCGGGGCTTTGCTCCGCCCGGTTCAAAATTCTTCAGGGATGTTTTGCATTTCTTTGATCTCAGACCCCAGGACATCAGGCCCAATTCCGTGTCAAACATCTGTAACTTCCAAGTCTTCTGCGAGGTGTATCTTGGAGAAGAGCCCAATATACTTTTATTCATAGAGTTGTTCTACTTAAACCGACAGAATGAACGTGCCAACGGGCCCAGTCTTGAACTCGGTGGCATCTCGATTCAGCGGCGAAGAGACTGCCATTTCCCTTACGCTGAACTGCCGAGTCATCCAAATGATTGGAATCAGATGTGGTTCTACTGCCAGGACACCTCTCCGGCTGAGGAAAACCCTCTGCCCCGCTTCCCTGCTCTGCGCCTTGAATCCAACCACCCGCTGCCGGATAAATTAACTACTGTTGAATGTCTGCCACTTGCTCCCACCATTAGAAGAATCAAAGCTCTTCTGGGAAATGGCTTGGACGGCATCGACTTAGTCCAAGTCTGGGTTACCTGGCGAGTGCTTCTGTTAAGCCGCCGACCCGGCTTAATGTGCACTTACTCCGGCGAGATGGATGACCCAATGCGTCATAGCCCTGATGACTTACCAGAAGATGTGGTGGAAGCCAAGACCCAATCATTATTAAAAGAAGGCACGGTGATAAGTAATGCCTTCGGCTTACTTCCCTTCTGCAAGAAGAACCCGACCCCTGCTGTGAGTCACTAACCTCTGATGAATACTCTTTACTATAATACGTCTTTCCTTTACTCATAACCTCTTATCATTTTTCACAGGCCAATGATAACTTCTGGAAGGTCAAATATAACCATGAAGCAGCCAAACAAGCCAGAGCAGCCAAAAGAGCTGAAAGGAAAGTCGCCAAAGCAGGAACTTCAAGGAAGAAGAAACCAAGCGCTTCAGATTTACTCAAATTGGATGACACTTCTGATGATGAAGAAGAGGTAATCCTTTAACTCTCCTGACTCCTTTTTCATTATTTTATTGACACTCTATCTTTTCAGGAGGATACGGGGAACAGCCAAGCAGTGGACGAAGAGGTAACTATAATCTCCTCCGACACAGAGCCTTTGCCAAAGCAAAAACTCTGAAGGGTGACCCGGAAAGTAAGATTTTCACATCCTCTTGCTTATCAAGATCCTCAATTTCTTTTGAAGCAACAACAGTTTGAAAGCCGGAGGCAGACCCGGAACAATAAGGATGTAGAGCTTTCCTCCGGTTTACCTGACGTAACCAGGAAGCGTCGGATTGAGGTTATCTCTGATTTATGTTGTCATTTTCCTTTGGCGGGTTTATTTCGCCAACCTCTCAATTCATCTGACTCCAATTATCAGGATACATCTCCTTCCTCCGACGAGTCTATGCAATCTAACATGCCGGCTTTCAAAACTGCCCCCAGGTAACATATTGTTGCTTACCTTATGTTCTTTTCCTTACCCATGCTTTTGTACTCATCCTTCTGCTTTTGTATACAGCATGCAAGTGAAACCAAGTAAGAAGGCAAAAAAGAGTAAGCCTTCCCGAGACCCGGTCGTGACTGAACCGGAGCTTGGCATGACTGCTCCTGATAGTTCTACCCATCAGCCGCTGCCTGAATCGACCCATGACATTCCAGCACCAACCTCTGATCCACCCACCGAAGACACTCTCAACAGCTCTGATAACCCGGAAGCTCCTAGCCCGGTCAAGACAACTGATCCGGACGTTGAGATTCTGAAGACTCACTTTGTTGAGCCGGGGCGACCCACTGTCCTTGCCAAGTGCTCTGCTAAGGAGGAACTTCTGGAACGCCAAAAAGCCAAGCTAGATACTGCCGATTATACCCATTTAAGTATTGGAGATATAGTCTCTGGCTATCTCAACCAAGTACATAGCAGCCGTGACCTGGAAATTGGCATGGTGAAGCAAATACAACAAAAATCTGAGGTATGACTTATGCTTCTTTTCCGAATCATACTTACTGTATCAGCCCCCAAGTCTATTGCTTATGATTAAATATGCTGTAGACTTTACAAAATTGCTTAACACTGATTTATCCGGCTTTTGAAAAAAAAATCTAACCCGGTTATTACATGATACTTTAAACTTGCAATACACATTAGCCCCCAAGTGTCAAATATCTTTGCTTGCAAAGTGCTTGACACTTAATTTCCATGAGCTGGCATTGTAAATGAAAAATTCTTCAGCACACATTAGCCCCCAAGTGTCAAGTATCTTTGCTTGCAAAGTGCATGGGACTTAATGTTATTTTACCATGATTCTAATCATAACTCGGTCTTAATGCAGGCCACCATAAATCAATTTGAGTCGGAGATGGCTGACCTGAAGAGCCGCCTGGCCGCTCAAGAACTTGAAATTCAAAAGGCCAACTCCAAATTTGAATTCCGTATCTCTGAACAAGAAAAGCTGAAGCAGAATTTTGAGCCAGAGAAGAAAATCTGGGCTGATGAGAAGGCTTCATTGGTAACCCGGGCTGAGACAGCAGAGGCATTACTTGCAGAAGCAACGTCGGAACTGTCTGGCTTAAAACACCAGATATCTCAAATGGTCTCGGCAATCTTTGGTAAGTTACCCATATAAACTTTAAACCTTGCAAACCTCCTTTCAATGATTACTTCAAACGTCAGCTCCGGCTGACCTTATGTTTTAATAATGCAGGACCCAGGATCACAAACCTCAAGCAGAACACGCTGATCAAGCTGAAGGCAGTCTATACTCTTGTAGAATAGCTCTACACCGGGTCACAACGTGCTTTGGCCGTTGTAGCTTTATCAAATGACGTTCCTCACCTTCTGCAAGAAGTGCTGAAATGGCTTGCTTCACTACCTCAATGGGTCCAAGAGCTAAGGCGGGCGTCCACAAGAGCCGGGCGAAAGCATGGCTTCCAGAACTTGACCCGGCCGACCTTGCTCTTGGATACCCAAGTCTGAAGGAAGATGGAACTGAATTTGACGACCAGGATTTCACCGCCTGTGTCAAAGACATACACCCCATGGCTACTCTTATTGGGAACGATACTGATCTCACCAAATATCAGTCGGGCTACGACAGCAAGAACCGAATAATCCCAACACCTTCTTATGATGAAGTCAGCCTGATCCCTCCAATTCATAAGCATACCTTTGCCCCTGAAGTGGACCCATCCGGTTTAATAGATGACGAAGCCGAGTTTGAATCTTTGAGCGACATTGACTGGGCCTCATCAACTTTCCAGGACAAAGCAGCCGACAGAGACGCGGAGAAGGATAACTCGGAGCCTTCAAGCCCACCAAAGGAGTGAGCTGCCAGGCGTCTTATGACTTTGCAAAACAATGCTTCATTATTCAGACTCGGGGAGTCTTGTAATAGAGTACAAAAAACCTTTCAATTTTCTCATGCCTTCGCGTATGTTTATGGCGCTTAATACTTTCATAAGCCGCCATTGCTATATACTTCCAGCTTATATTGATCTTTTATCTTCTGGATATCAAATTTGCTTGCCCTATCCTGCATATCAAAATAAGAAAGAATTCCCTGCTTACATGACCTACACCATGCTGGTAAGTCCAACTCCTGAAGGTTGGAACATATAATGTTCACCCGACACTTAATAACCTGGGGTGAATAGTATTAAGCCGGAATAACAAAACCCATCTCATAGTACCTTCAAGAAGGTCTCCAGATGACCAAGTAATTTAAACTTTATGAAGTATAATGGATAATAACAATATTTCAAAGGCTTCTGATTCGAATACGATTAGTAAACCGTTCCAAAGGGGTTAAGCTAAGATTCGGATACGATCATATAGCCCCCAGTGGCTTTGGCGATGCCAATCAAGTGGGTATCGACAGCTATGTTCTCTTTGGTTCGAATACGACCTATGTTTGAACAGGAAGCCCCCAAGTGACCATAAAAGTTGTTTAATGACGCCGATTCGAATACGATCCACGTCAGACCCAAAGGAGTTAAGCTATGATTCAAATACGATCAAGAAGCCCCCAAGTGGGTTTGGCAGTATGCCAATCATGTGGGTATCGACAGCTATGTTCTCTTTGGTTCGAATACGACCTATGTTTGAATAGGAAGCCCCCAGGTGATCATGGCTAGATTCAGATATGATCATAAGCCGAACCAAAGGACGAGCCGGATTCAGATATGATCCGCTCCCTGTTGGTTGTTTCCACCATCTAACAAAAAAGACATATATAGTTTTGGGGGTAAAAAAGGACAGAGGTCCTGCTTTATTGCTTTATATAATATATACATCATCAAAATATATACATCTTGAGAGCCGGTGGCTTAAGTATAGTAAGGCCGAAGATGGGCTATATTCCACCGCCGGCGGGTCTCCTCCTCCGACTAACATGAGTCTTTGTGCTCTCGAATATCGATGAGGGAGTATGACCCATTGTTCAGATTCTTGCTGCCCACAAAGGGTCCTTCCCAAGGAGGGGATAGCTTGTGCATATCAGACTGATCCTAGATGAGCCTGAGCACTAAGTTGCCTTCCTGAAAGGTTCTGCTTCAAACCCTGCGGCTGTGATAGCGACGAAGGTCTTGTTGGTAAATTGCTCAGCAGGCTATCGCCAAGTCTCGCTCCTCATCCAACAAGTCAAGTGCATCCTGCCAAGCTTTTTCATTATCAGCCTCCACGTAAGGCGCCACGCGGGGTGAGTCGTGCCGGATGTCACTTGGCAGGACTGCCTCTGCTCCATAGACCATGAAGAAAGGTGTATAACCCGTGGATCTGTTAGGCGTAGTGTTGATGCTCCACAACACAGAGGGTAGCTCCTCGACCCAACAACCCGGAGTCCGCTGTAAGGGGACCAAGAGCCGTGGTTTGATACCCCTCAGGATCTCCTGATTAGCTCTTTCTGCTTGACCATTGGATTGAGGATGAGCAACAGCCGAAACGTCAAGCCGGATATATTCTCGTTGACAGAACTCTTCCATGGCACCCTGGGAGAGATTAGTGCCATTATCGGTTATGATGCTGTGTGGAAAACCAAAACGAAAAATCACCTTTTTGATGAACTGAACCGCTGTGGCTGCATCACACTGACTGACCGGCTCTGCCTCAATCCACTTTGTAAATTTATCCACTGCCACCAAGAGGTGTGTCTTTTTATCCTTAGACCTCTTGAAAGGTCCCACCATGTCAAGCCCCCAGACTACGAACGGCCAAGTAATTGGGATCATCCTCAACTCTTGAGCCGGCACATGAGCTCGTCGTGAGAATTTTTGACATCCGTCACATTTGTTGACAAGATCCTCTGCATCAGCATGAGCCATCAGCCAATAAAAACCATGACGGAAAGCCTTAGCCACAAGAGATTTTGAGCCGGCATGATGACCACAGTCTCCTTCATGGATCTCTCGAAGTATCTCTTGACCCTCCGCAAGCGACACACAACGCTAGAATGCCCCTGTGACACTGAGGTGATGTAACCCACCATTAACAATTGTCATGGATTTGGACCGCCTGGCGATTTGTCTCGCCAAGGTCTCATCCTCAAGCAACTCTCTAAGTATGGCAATGTCCAATCCAGGATGACGTGAAGCACGGCCACCAACTGTGCCTCCGGGTCTGGCACTGCTAGCTCTTCCTCTGTAGGTACCTTGACAGAAGGATTATGCAGAATGTCAAGAAAGGTGTTCGGCGGTACCGGCTTGCGCCGAGATCCCAACCGGCTTAACGCATCAGCCGCCTCATTCTTCCTTCGATCAATGTGCTCCACCTGATACCCTTTGAAGTGCCCAGCCACAACATCTACTTCGCGATGGTAAGCCGCCATTAGGGGATCCTTAGAGTCCCACTTCCCAGACACCTGTTGAGCCACGAGATCTGAGTCGCCCAAGCACCTTACCCGGCTCAAATTCATCTCTTTGGCCATCCGGAGACCATGGACCAAGGCCTCGTACTCAGCTGCATTGTTAGTACAGGGAAACATGAGCCGGGGCACATAATGAAATTTGTCACCTCGAGGGGAAGTTAAAACAACTCCAGCCCCTGAGCCTTCTAACTGCCTGGACCCATCAAAGTGAATAGTCCAATATGTATTATCTGGCTTCTCCTCAGGTGCCTGCAACTCTGTCCAATCATTAATAAAGTCCACTAAGGCTTGAGATTTAATAGCAGTACGGGGCATATACTTCAAACCATAGGGCCCAAGCTCAATAGCCCATTTGGCGATTCGTCCTGTGGCCTCCCTGTTCTGAATGATGTCTCCCAAAGGGGCAGAACTTACCACCGTTATAGGATGACTTTGGAAGTACCGCTTCAGCTTCCGGTTTGCCATGAATACACCATAAACAAGTTTCTGCCAATGTGGATATCTTTGTTTAGACTCAATGAGCACCTCGCTGATATAGTAAACTGGCCGTTGAACCGGGTGCTCCTTGCCTGCCTCCTTACACTCCACCACGATGGCAACACTGACGGCCCGCGAGTTAGCAGCCACATATAACAACAGCGGCTCTCTATCAATGGGAGCCGCAAGAACTGGTGGTTCAGGCAACTGTCTCTTTAAATCTTCAAAGGCAGTGTTAGCAGCATCACTCCAGACAAAGGTGTCTGTTTTCTTCATCATCTGATACAACGGTAAGGCCTTCTCACCTAACCGGCTTATGAACCGACTTAAAGCAGCAACACGACCCGCCAATCGCTGAACATCATTGATGCACGCCAGTTTAGCCAAAGAGGTAATTGCCTTTATCTTCTCCGGATTAGCTTCAATGCCTCTGTTTGAAACCAAGAAACCCAAGAGCTTGCCTACAGGTACACCAAATACACACTTTTCTGGGTCCATAGCTAGTAGCTAGATGGCTTCCACTAGTAGAAAAAGGGTCAAATCTGAGATACATTAGTACCGGTTTGCATTTGAGCCGGCACTAATGTGTCCATTAGTGCCGGTTCAAATGACTAGGCGGGAGGAGATCTTTAGTACTGGTTCAATGCGAATCTTTAGTACCGGTTCATGCCACGAACCGGTACTAAAGGTGCTGGCCGGCCACCAGCATCTTTAGTAACGGTTCGTGGCACGAGCCGATAGTAAAGAGGTGGTTGCAGGTCTATTTTTAGTCCCACCTTGCTCCCCTAGCAAGATTTTTACCACCTTAAATATGTTACTTTCTCAAACTATCAAAAGCATTTGGTCTTCATTGAACTCTATGTGTAGGATCTGTGGCTGCAATAGGAGTCTTCGCCGGTTCTTAAATCGGGGTAGATTCCTATTGACAATTTAGATTCTATACAAAAATATCATTGATGATCAATGTATTTTTTTATGTACTTATCTGTAGCAGTAGTGCGTTTTGGCTGAAAGGCGGTACTGATCAATGTATTTTTTCTGCGTTCAGATGCACAATTCAAATATGTTACTTCTCAAAGTATCACAAGCATTACATGGGCAACTTGCGCCGTGGGGGTACGTGAACTATTCGCTTTTCTTTCTCGTGAAGAAAGAAAAAGGCGATCTAGCTTCAAGCGCTAGTGGACTCGCTTCCGCCGCCGGCCTCCGGCGGCTCCCCTCCGCCAGCGACTTCGGTGGACCTGTGTCCTCGGGCTTCGCCGTTGCGACGGCATTTGCTCCAGCACCGGCGCGGAGCTTGGGAGGTAGTCCAGGAGCGGATGCAGATTGTGGTCTGCATCGGCGGCATCTGGAAGATGGTGGATCGTGTGCTGGGTTCGTGGTTCGTGGATGGCAGGTATGGTTTTCTCCTTCGGCGTCTTAGTCGTGTGGGGGTGCCAGATCTGGAGTTCGATGGCGTGTCCGGGGTGTTGCCCCGGTCTGATTCGTTCAACGGTAATGGTTTCGCTTTTGGTGAACCACCTTGGAGGTCCGCAAAGCTGCATATCAGCGATGGAGCCGCTTTGAGCTCAGGTGTGAAGGTGATCTGTCATTGTTTCCTTTGGTGGCTGCTATGGTGGTACCGGAGGCCTATGACGGGCGTTGGTGTCAAGTTCAAAGGTTTCTTCGGTCTTGATTGTAATTTTTACTTCTTGGCTGTTGTTCCTTTGTGCAAAGGCTAGCGTTTTGCCGTCTTTTCAGTTTTGCCAGGTCGGTTTGTACGTGGCTTGTACTATGATCCTTATGATATAAATGAGACACATATTACCACGCAAAAAAAGTATCACAAGCATTTAGTCTTCATTGAACTCTATGTGTACATAATTTGTGGACTCAATATGAGTCTTCACCGGTTTCTAAACCGTTGAGGACTCATATTGACAATTCAGATTGTACACAAAAATATTCACAAAGAAACTAAATACAGCAAAAAAAATTACTCAAAAATAAATAGAAGAAAATAAATAATGCAGAAAAGAAAAAACTATATAAAGCAAAAATATTCACAAAGAAACTAAATACAGCAAAAAAAAACTACTCGGAAATAAATAGAAGAAAAAAATAAAGCAGAAAAGAAAATACTACATAAAAAATTACTCGAAAATATATAATGCATAAAAGAAAAAACCATATAAAAAATAGGTAGAAACTATATAAAAATAGTTGGGGCGCTGCCCGGTGGGCCTGCCAGACCTAGGGTGTGCAAATTCAGGCCCAGAAGGGCCGGCAGGCTCACAGGGCAGCACACCCTAATTAGGCCCAGAAGCCTGCTATATAGAGGAGTTCGAAAGAGCAGCTGCGACTGGGTTTATAAACCAGTGCGGCTGCCCTTCGCTCGGCGAGGTGGGACTAAACGTAGTGCACCGGGGATGGCAGCGCATGACCATTAGTACCGGTTGGTGGCTCCAACCGGTACTAATGGGTTGTCCTTTAGTACCAGTTGGAGCCACCAACCGATACTAAAGGCCCTCGTTTCCCGCCGCTTGGCCTGGCCAAAATTGGCCTTTAGTACCGGTTGGTGGCTCCAACCGGTACTAAAGGCCCCTCCTATATATAGGGCACTTACGAAAAATCAGTTCCGTCGACACTTCTTCTCCATTTCTCGCGCGATGACGACATCTATCGCCGCCGCCGCCGCGCCGTCGCCCCTGCCGCCCTCGATCGCCGCTCGTCATCGCCGTCCCCGGCCGCCCTCGCCGCCCCCGTCGCCCGTCGTTGCCGTCCCCGTTGTCGCCGCCCCCGCCGTCCGTCATCACCGCCCCTGCTGAGGGAGTCCTAGATAAGGGGTTATCCGGACAGCCGGACTATATACATCGTCCGGACTATTGAAGCGTGAAGATACAAGACTCAAGACTTTGACCCGTGTCTGGATGGGACTCTCCTTTGCGTGGAAGACACGCTTGGCGATCCGGATATTATATTTCCTTCCTTCTAACCAACTCCATGTAAACCCTAGCCCTCTCCTGTGTCTATATAAACCGGAGAGGATGGTCCTTAGAAGGCCAATCACAATTACAATCATACCATCATAGGCTAGCTCTTAGGGTTTAGCCTCTACGATCTCGTCGTAGATCTACTCTTCTACTACACATATCTTCAATATTAATCAAGCAGGAAGTAGGGTTTTACCTCCATCGAGAGGGCCTGAACCTTGGTAAACATTGTGTCCCTTGCTTCCCGTTACCATCAGCCTAAGACGCATAGATCGGGACCCCCTACCCGAGATCCACCGGGTTTGACACCGACATTGGTGCTTTCATTGAGAGTTCCTCTGTGTCGTCGCTTTGGGGCTTGATGGCGTCTTTAGTCACCAACAACACCGTCCAGGGCGAGACTTTTCTCCCCGGACAGATCTTTGTGTTCGGCGGCTTCGCACTGCGGGCCAATTTGCATGGCCATCTGGAGCAGATCGACAGCTATGCCCCTGGCCACCACATCAGGTTCGGAAACTTGAACTACACGGCGGATATTCGCGGAGACTTGATCTTCGACGGATTCGGGCCTGTGCCAGGAGCGCCGGACAATCACGACGAGCATGGCCTAGACCTGCCGTCAGACAATGCTCGGGACATCATCCCTGCAGCAGCCCCGGGTCTAAATCCGGAGCAGGTTGCGTTGCCTAGGGCTGGACCCCGCATCTCAGGCCACATAATCATCGACGGTAGAGACGAACACAGGTCTCATCTCTGTGGAGGCCTGTAACCACGCCCCCCAGACTCGTATCTGGTTGTTGGTTCTGGTCCGCACACTCTCGAGCTAGCCAAGCCAGGTTGGGCTCCGGTAATGGAGTTTACCGCTGCGGACATCTTTCAGCACTCGCCCTTTGGTGACATGCTGAACTCATTAAAGTCTCTCTCTTTGTCAGGAGGCCCTGGGCCGAACTATGTCCAGCTTGAGTGGGAAGCAGGCAACGAAGGAATTCGCTGCCCACCCACCACCCACTTCGTTGC
Organism: Triticum dicoccoides; assembly: GCF_002162155.2. Lineage (NCBI taxonomy): Eukaryota > Viridiplantae > Streptophyta > Magnoliopsida > Poales > Poaceae > Triticum > Triticum dicoccoides. The sequence goes on along the minus strand of NC_041381.1, from coordinate 684,416,537 downwards.
CACGATCAATGATTTAACCGGCGTGCTTGACTTCGACTTCGAAGACATCGATGATATGGACGACGATGCAGGAGACGTACAGGAGCCACCGCTCACAGGGCGGTGGACAGCCACCTCTTCATATGATATATATATGGTGGACACTCTGAAAGAAACCAATGGCGATGAGGCAACGGAGGATAACCCCTCCAAGAAGAGAGCAAAGCATGGGCGTCGCCAGCGCCGCTCCAAGCACCACCAAGGCAATACCGGCACCGGAGACGAAGATAATCCGGACGGTGCCGACGATGAATACAACCCTGATCAGCCCGCCTTCGAGCAGGCCGAGCAGGAAGATGGGCAGGACAGCTTAGACGAACAGGCGACCGACGGGTATCCGGAGAAGGACAACTACATGCCACCCTCCAAAGACGAGATTAGCCTCGGCGACGATGAGTTCGGCGTGCCCGAGGACCCCGCGGAGCAGGAGCGCTTCAAGCGCCGGCTTATTGCCACTGCGAGAAGCCTGCAGAAGTAGTAGCAGCAGCTCCAAGCTGATCAAGACCTGCTCACATATAGATGGACAGAAGTCCTGGCAGCCAAGGAATATGGACTCGAGCGCCACACGGCTGACCGGCTGCCTCGAGGTCGGGATAAAACGACATATCAGCCCGAATACCAGCCTGCACCCCCGCGCCAGTTTACTACGGCCCGGGGCAATACTCAGGACCTGCGCGATAACACCGCAGGACAACCAAGACCGATCTACAGATCACGGTGGCGCGCCGCAGCACATGACGATGACCGTCATACTGGATACACTAACACAAATCCGGCCGGGCCGAATATAACCAGTCAGACGCAGCCGGACTGCGTCATGACATAGCCCGACACAGAGGCGCCGCACACACCCTCTGCTTCACCGATGAAGTGATGGATCATGAATTCCCAGAAAGGTTCAAACCCATAAACATCGAATCATACGATGGCACAACAGACCCCGCGGTATGGATCGAAGATTTCTTTCTCCACATCCACATGGCCTGCGGAGACGTTCTACATGCCATCAAGTATCTTCCCCTCAAGCTCAAAGGACCCGCCCGACACTGGCTAAACAGCCTGCCCGCAAATTCCATTGGCAGTTGGGAAAACCTGGAAGACGCATTTATTGACAACTTCCAAGGCACATATGTGCGACCTTCGGATGCCGATGACTTGAGCCACATCACTCAACAGCCCGGAGAATCTGCCAGGAAATTCTGGACTCGGTTCCTAACTAAAAAGAACCAAATAGTTGACTGTCCGGACGCCGAAGCCCTGGCGGCCTTCAAGCATAATATCCGCGACGAGTGGCTCGCCCGACACCTCGGCCAAGAGAAACCCAAGTCCATGGCAGCTCTCATGACACTAATGACCCGCTTTTGCGCGGGCGACGACAGCTGGTTGGCTCGCAGCAGCACTACGCCACATTCTGGCACTTCAGATGTCCGTGACAATAATGGCAAGCTACGGCACAACAGACACAAGCGACGGAACAACAGCGACAACACCGAAGACACGACGGTCAATGTCGGATTCAGCGGATCCAAATCCGGTCAGCCGAAGAAGCCATTCAAAAGAAACAATCAGGGACCGTCCAGTCTGGACCGTATATTGGAGCGCTCATGCCAAATTCATGGCACCCCGAACAAGCCAGCCAACCACACCAATAGAAACTGTTGGGTATTTAAACAGGCCGGCAAAATAAATGCCGAAAAGAAGGACAAGGGGCTGCACAGCAATAATGACGAGGAGCCCCAGCGTCCGAACACGGGGGGACAGAAGAAATTTCCCCCCAAGTGAAAATGGTCAACATGATCTACGCCACTCACATCCCCAAGCGGGAACGGAAGCGAGCATTACGGGACGTCTACGTGATGGAGCCAGTCATCCCCAAATTCAACCCATGGTCAGCTTGTCCAATCACCTTTGATCGTAGGGATCACCCTACTAGCACCCGTATGGGGGCTTGGCCGCATTGGTCCTAGACCCAATCATCGACAGATTCCACCTCAGGTGAGTCCTTATGGACGGCGGCAGCAGCCTGAACCTGCTTTACGAGGACACAATGCGCAAACTGGGCATCGATCCTTCAAGGATCAAGCCAACCAAAACCACCTTTAAAGGTGTAATTCCTGGAGTAGAGGCCCGTCGTACAGGCTCTATAACATTGGAAATGGATTCGGATCTCCGGATAACTTCCAAAGCGAAGAGTTAATCTTCGACATTGTCCCTTTCCGCAGTGGTTACCGCGCACTGCTCGGACGAACCGCATTCGCTAGATTCAATGCGGTACCACACTATGCATACCTCAAGCTCAAGATGCCAGGCCCGTGCGGGGTCATAACAGTCAACGGAAACATGGACCGCTCTCTCCTTACAGAAGAGCATACTGCAGCCCTTGCGGCAGAAGTATAATGCGGCCTCCTCTGGCAAACCACCAATCCGGTGACGACAACCTCAAGCACAGTCAAGCGAGGTCGGAGCACCCCGCAACAGGATCTCCAAGCATGCCAAGAGCACGACTAGCAGTCCAGCCTCCACTCAAATCCCATCAAAGCAGCATTCGTGCCACGTGTACACAATTACGCACTCAAAATACCATGGACACAGGCGGAGGCGCAACAGTGGCTCAGTCAGCAGTGCGGTATCGCCGCCACACACTTCATAACCTTTCCTTTTACCTTTCAGGACATTGCTTTAGTGCAGCCTCTCCAGAAGAGCCGGATTGTCGGACTTACATAGGAGAGAAAACCATTGAGGCAACAGGCTTTGCGCACAAAAGGAAATACCCAGGTGGAATCTATTTACGATCGTTATACCTGCTTTATCTATCTATACGTAGCCTGCCTCTGGATAGGGTATGTCAAATAATCCCAGTTATCTCCGCTTAATGCATCCATTGTAAACATACGCTTAAACGTATTATTCACCAATGGGAGATCATATATAGCGTCAGCCTATTATTCTTATTTGAGCATTTTTCGTACAAATGTCTATTTGATTTTGCATCTGCACACTTTGGTACGTTTAGTTTGCCAAGGGCTTCTTATGGCGCCCCATAATACAGCAAGACAAGTCCGAACACTTTCAACAGTGCGGCACCCCGAACTTATAGCATTATATGCATCAGCTCCGAATCATGTCTTGGGTCTACAGTTGGGATAGCCCGGCTCCCTTGTTTTGTTGCCTTACGTTCCGTTAATTCGGCTAAGGTAGCGCAAGGAGAACTACTGTGATTGTGCCCCGGTTCTTCTGGACGAGGACCTCACTAGAGAAAGCCGAAAACTGACCGGCATGATGTGGCGAGAGCTAGTCGCTGTTCGAGAGGTCTTGAAATCCTTAAAGATTTTTCCGCTTTAGGCGATAATTCGGCTTCGTCCGATTTAGGCGTATATAGCGCCCCAATTCGGTCTTCCGGATTCTAGGGGCTTCGCCGAAATTTAAAATTGTAGACTTCTATGGCTAAGTGAAGGTTATAAAGCCAAATAGTCCGATTGCCTTGTTCGCTGTGCTGGACACCTCCTTAAGGGACCAAACATTTGGATAAAGAGTGTCCGGGTTTTCCACGAACACCCCAGTACTAGTTACATGGGGCCGGAAGCCGACGACTGGCCTACTTTCAGAATTTGATAAACAACCGCACAGAAGGTAATATTTTAAATAACAAAAGTTCTACATAGCACAAGTAACTTCGTCTTTAAATTACAAACATGACAGAAGTGAATTTATTCAAAAATTATGTCCTTGGTACATTCATTTGCCACAAGGCGAGCGCCCTTCATAACGCCATCATAATACTTCTCCGGAATGCGATGCGGCTTGCCCTCCGGCGGCCCGTCCTTCACCAGCTTCTCCGCATCCAGCTTGCCCCAATGCACCTTCGCACGGGCAAAGGCCCGGCGAGCACCCTCAATGCAAATGGATCACTTGATGACTTCCAGCCGCGGACAGGCATTCACCATCCGCTTGATCAAGCCGAAGTAGCTGGTGGGCAGGGGCTCACCAGGGCACATCCGGACTATGAAATCCTTCATAGCCACTTCGGCCGCTTTGTGGAGTTCGACCAACTGCTTCAGTTGGTCACTCAGAGGCGTTGAATGTTCGGCCCCAGCATACTGGGACCAGAACAGCTTCTCCGTTGAGCTCCCCTCCTGAGCACGGTAGAACTCCACGGCATCTGATACGCTGCGTGGCAGATCTGCGAATGCCCCTGGAGAGCTTCAGACTCGGGTAAGTAAAAGAAACGCCTCCTCCACATGTTTGCTTTGCATAAAGAATTTCTTACCCACCGTTATCTTTTTGGCTTCCTGGATTTCCTACTGTGTCTTCTCGGCTTCGGCCTTGGCGTCTTTTATACTTACAAGGGCCTTCGCAAGCTCGGCCTCTTTTGCCTTAAGCTCATGCTCCACGGACTCGAACTTCTTGCTGAGCTCCTGGAGCTCTTCTTGTACCTCACCCACTCGGGCTTCTTGCTTTTTGCGCTCCTTGTGTTCCAAGGCCGCCTTGTGTTCGGCCCCGGACAACGCTTTCTTGAGAGACGCCACTTCGGTGGTGGCCTCTATTGCCAAATCACGACGCTTCGTCGTTAGCATAATCAAATTTTATCTACCATTCATTATATAAGAGAGGGGAATCATTCACCTTTGCTCTCTTCGAGCTACCTCCTCGTGAGGTCGAGCTCTCCCTGCGCCTGCCGCAGGTCCTATTTTAGTCCGGCTATTTCGGCCGTACGGACCGCAGCGGCAAGCAGCACAGCCTGCTTATTCACATTCAAACTTATTGTTAGACTCCTGCGGATTATACTTGACCCTCCGTTTGGTTTTTCCTTCTGAACACCAAACAGAGTATCAGGGGCTACTACCTATCGGGTGGTACTTTCACACATTTTTATTACTTACCTCAAAGCCTGTCAGGAGGCTGGTGCAGGCTTCGGTTAGTCCGCTCTTGGTGGACGAAACCTTTTGAATCACTGCACTCATAAGAGTACGGTGCTCTTCATCCATGGAAGCGCCGCAAAGCGCTTCCAGTAGACAATCCGGCGCCTCATGCGTAGCGGAAGTCCCCGGCACAGAGGGCTTGCCCTCCTTAACGAGGGGCTGTCCGCCTAAGTCCGGAACCATTGAAGGCTCTAGAACAGTGTTCGACTGAGAGTCCGGTTTACTGCGGCTCTCATCAACACGATCCGCGGGGATCTTGAACCCCGCGTGTCCGACATCTAGAATGCCGCCTTGGGGCGCCTCCAGAGCCACCTCCCCCGCTCTGGGAGCCTTTGGGATAACACCTCGGTGTCATCTGTGGGCTGAGGAGTAGTGGCCGTTGGGAGCGAGTTCATCGCTGAATCGCTCAAAGACCCATCCGAAGACGATGCCTCGGGGTGGGCCCTGGCCAGACTGCATACAAGTTCGGCGTTATAACAAAACTATGAAGCAAAATTACGATGGAGTGCGGATACTTACGATCACACTAGGGGCTTCTTCCTGGGCAGCCACGCCTCCTCGCTATCGGTGGCGGTGGCGGAGTAGTCCGGAAGGGACGCTTTTCCCTTCTTGGACGTCCCAGCCGCCCCCTCTGGGGCAGCCTTCCTCTTTTTCTCCCCCCAATAAGGGGAGGTGGAGTTTCTTCTTGTTTCCCCCCGCCTCCGCGGGAGGAATCTGCCTCGTCATCATCGGATGACGAGGGTATGACGGCCTGGCGCCGGGGGCCTCTCCTGGTCCCCTGGTCCACCCTCTCAGGCCCCCCATCCTTTCAGGATGGGACGGCCTCCTCCTCCTCCTCTTCTTCTTCCCCTTCAGGGGAGGAGTGTGCCTCGTCGTCTTCAGACGAGGATTCTGGCACAACCTTACGCCGGAGACCCTTTCGGATCCCCGGGGCCTTCTTATCAGCCTTCTTCTCCGGCCCCTTGTAGGACGCCGGGACCAGCATCTTCGTCAGGAGAGCATTAGCTGGGCTTTCTGGCAGCAGAGTCGGATAGTGAATCCGCTCCGCTGTCTCCACATAATCCTGAACAAATATACACAATCACTTAAGGCTCCCCCGTGAATATATTGGGAAGAACCGAACCAGGTGGCAGCCTGAGAACTCACCTGAATAGGATGCCACGCAGCATGGAGCCCACAGTCCTCGGATATGGGAGGAGGCACTTCGGAGGCCTTAAACAACGCCTTCCACGCGTTTTTGTGCTTCACCCCATAGAGCCTCTGAAGCGTCTGGTGTTCGGCTGGAACGAACTCCCACAGATTGAATGCCCGCCTTTGGCACGGTAGAATCCGGCGAACGAGCATGACCTGGATTATGTTGACAAGCTTGATGTTCTTGAACTTCATGCCCTTGATGCAGTTTATGAGTCCGTCAGCTCTGTAGATTTGCCCTAGGACAAGCCCTTCTGTTCCTAGGAGGTGAGCCGCATAGGGGTTCCGGATCAGAACTTGGGGGCCGCCGCCCAGTTGGCGTCATGCGGCTCGGTGATGTAGAACCACCCCGATTGCCACCCCTTCACGGTTTCCGCAAAGGAGCTTTCAAGCCAGGTGATGTTAGGCATCTTGCCCACCATGGCTCCTCCGCACTCCGCTTGCTGGCCGCTCATGATCTTCGGCTTCACGCAGAAGATTTGCAGCCACAAGCCGAAATGAGGCTTGATACGGAGGAAGGCCTCGCATACGACGATGAACGCCGAGATGTTGAGGACGAAGTTCGGGGCTAGATCATGGAAATCTAGCCCATAGTAGAACATGAGCCCGCGGACAAAGGGGTGGAGTGGAAACCCCAGTCCACGGACGGAGTGGGCAAGAAACACGACCCTCTCATGGGGTCCTGGAGTTGGAATGACCTGCCCATCGTCTGGTAGCCGGTGTGCTATGTCTGTGGCCAAGTATTCGGCCGCCCGAAGACTTGCGATATTCTTCTCCTTCACGGTGGAAGCCACCCACTTACCTCCTGCTCCGGACATGTTTAACTGTGTGGAGAAGACTTGGACTAGGGCGCTGGAGCTCGAGGAGCCAAGAGTGGGCAAAGGAGGAAGAAGGCGTGGGTAAGAATGGGGAACTCTTATCCCTTTATAGAGGTGACGAAAGCGGTGCGCCTCCCCACTAGCCTATTGAGAATCGCTTACTTGCCAAGCGCCACGATTGATGGCGTGGTGGGATTATCCGTACCCATATTGATGAGAATCCCGTGATAAGGGGACAAGATCTCTGCTTTGACAAGACGTGTCAAGGAAACCACCTCGCAATATGCGCTATGGCTGGTTGCGGGAAAATGGTTCGAATAATGACCTGGCCGTAATGACATATCACGTTGTCTAAGAAGTTGTCAGCTAAAGTATCATTCTCTCTATGGTGGTGTGTGAAGATCATTTTGCAGATCCAGACACGGTCTACGTGTTCGATAATTACCTTGGAGTATTCGGAGGAGGAACCCGCCTTGCAATGCCGAAGACAAGACTGCGCGCCGGGCTCATCGTCATTGAAGCCTGGTTCAGGGGCTACTGAGGGAGTCCTGGATAAGGGGGTATCTGGACAGCCGGACTATATACATCGTCCGGACTATTGAAGCGTGAAGATACAAGACTCAAGACTTTGGCCCATGTCCGTATGGGACTCTCCTTTGCGTGGAAGAAAAGCTTGGCGATCCGGATATTATATTTCCTTCCTTGTAACCGACTCCATGTAAACCCTAGCCCTCTCCGGTGTCTATATAAACCGGAGAGGATGGTCCTTAGAAGGCCGATCACAGTTACAATCATACCATCATAGGCTAGCTCTTAGGCTTTAGCCTCTACGATCTCGTGGTTGATCTACTCTTGTACTACACATATATTCAATATTAATCAAGCAGGAAGTAGGGTTTTACCTCCATCGAGAGGGCCCGAACCTGGGTAAACATTGTGTCCCTTGCTTCCTGTTACCATCAGCCTAAGACGCACAGATCGGGACCGCCTACCCGAGATCCGCCGGTTTTGACACCGACAACGGTCGCCCGTCGTCGCCGTCCCCGCC
>NC_041381.1:684345899-684407817 GCF_002162155.2 Triticum dicoccoides | reverse complement strand
GTTTATTTTTAGTAAATGCTTAGTTGAAGTAGTTGAATCAATATAACTAGTTTATTTTTAGTAAGAAAATTTAGGTATATGAGATTATTTGAACTAGATGAATTAATATAACTAGTTTATATTTAGTAAATGCTTAGTTGAACTAGTTGAATTAATATAACTAGTTTATTTTTAGTAAGAAAATTTAGGTATATGAGATTATTTGAACTAGTTGAATTAATATAACTAGTTTATTTTTAGTAAATGCTTAGTTGAACTAGTTGAATTAATAGATCTATTTGAATTAATAGAACTAGTTGAATTAGTTGAATTAATTGAATTAGTAAGTGTTTAATGTTTTGCCTATATGAACATAGGAAATGTCGTCTGACGACGAAAAAGATTTCATTATGTGCGAATACGGTGAAGACCAGCGCGGCCTATGCGACAACAATTTCCTTGTTGATGATAAGCAATTCAGCATCAAGCTGGATGAGACCTTCGAATTCGATACAGTAAGTCACAACGACAAGTCTGTTTTCATAATTAAGCATGACTTATCTATGCTTCATTTGCTTCAACTTATAATTTTTAATTTTCACTATTCTACTATAGCGCATCCCCTGCCATGCAAGAATTTTTGTCTTGGATAAGATAGGTTTCGATGCTATGGAAACTATGGAGGTAAAGAGAGTTTACCTGAAAACTGAGCATGGTTATACTTTCAACGTCAAAGTATACAATGCACACACGTACACCTATTTTGAATGCAAAACTTGGCAAGCACTATGCAAGGCTTATGCATTTGAGCCTGATATGGTTATCACCTTTGATATTCGTCCGGAAGATGATATTGAAGGTAATAGAGACAACTGGGTCGATGTGCAGACTCCTCCAGTTCTACCATTATGTGAGTCCTTCTCAACTATATTTTTGTTTTTGATATTGCTTATTCAAAAATAATTGACAACTAATTTCTATTGACAGCTTATTTCCATTCAAGCAAACATGTTCGGCGCTTGGTGGACATGACCTACTACTGTCCCGGAGCTGAACTAAACTGCGAGGAGATAAGTCATTATGTTTCATGGCTTGAGGATCTTCATACTGTCAAGGCAAATTTTCTTCCTGCACTTAGAAATGTTAGTACTCAAAACGTGCAACCAATAGTGATGGTATTGAACTACGGTCACATCTATTTAGGAATGATGGTAAGATTTTTACTATTTGTCCTCACTGCATCTTTTGCATACATAATTTTTTTGCTAAACTTTCATTGCTAAGTATATTAATTAATTACTATACGATGTTCTTCAACAGGGACTCCCGATGACAGTTGTGCCTCAGGGGATCGAGACTAAAGGCCACATGTCAGTTGTTAGCTTACGGCCAAGATATCCTACATTGCACATGAGTGCATTTAGGATTTCTAGAAGTGATGAATGCTTAATAGTGAAAGATTGGAGGAAAATTGTTAATGATCGCAGGGAAGTACTAGGGGGCAGCAATGAGAAGCGCAGCCCACGATTAGGAGATAGGATCATCTGCATGCTCTAGTATGATGAATCAGGAGAGCTATACATGTTCTATGCTATTTTACCCGAGAGAGAGCAGCATGAGTGATTTAGCTAGTTTCATGCTCTTAGTACTTGTTCTCTCAAGTCCGTGTTCTTCATCCTGAACTTAATCTCAAAGAGTGATTTGCTTTTGTGGTGTTATGAACGCTTATAATATCATGACCATCATGTTGAACTCGATGATATTTTTGCTTCTGGTACAAGTGAATGTTTCTTCTTTAAGCTAGTGTTGGTGGTGATTAGATAGCGGTAATAAAGTATATGCCATATCCATATATATATTTTATACTTGATCACCTAATTAGGTTATATATGGCATATACTCTTGATCACTTAGCTAGTTATATATAGCTATAGGAATGCATCCAGTCGAAACTAATATGCGATACTTTCACCTAATGATTTAACAACTCATTATAATGTAAAACAATCACTAAATTAAATTGAAAACACAAAATTAAAGGAAAAATAAAAAAAACACCCAAACTTTTAGTACCGGTTGGTGACCAACCGGTACTAATGTCCTACATGCACTCGGGCCTGGCACGTGCCATGTGGTGGCACTTTAGCGCCGGTTCGTGACGAACCGGTACTAAAGGGGGGGGGACCTTTAGTCCACTCTTTAGTGCCGGTTGCCGAACCGGCACTAAAGGCCGTTACGAACCGACACTAAAGGCCGGTTCTGCACTAGTGTTCTTCTCTCTCTTTGATTCTCAATACCATGTTCTCCTTGATGTTCTTGGAGATCTATTCGATGTAATACCTTTTTGTGGTGTGTTTGCCGAGATCTGATGAATTGTGGATTTATGATCAGCTTATCTACGAATATTATTTGAATCTTCTCTGAATTCTTATATGCATGATTCGATATCTTTGTAATTCTCTTCAAACTATCGGTTTGGTTTGGCCAACTAGATTGGTTTTTCTTGCAATGGGAGAAGTGCTTAGCTTTGGGTTCAATCTTGCAGTGTCCTTTCCCAGTGACAGTAGGGGCAGCAAGGCACGTATTGTATTGTTGCCATCGAGGATAAAAAGATGGGATGTTGATCATATTGTTTGAGTTAATTCCTCTACATCATGTCATCTTACTTAATGCGTTACTCTGTTCTTTATGAACTTAATACTCTAGATGCATGCTGGATAGTGGTCGATGTGTGGAGTAATAGTAGTAAATGCATAATTATTTCGTTCTACTTGACACGGACGTGATGCCTATATTCATGATCATTGCCTTAGATATCGTCATAACTTGGTGCTTTTCTATCAATTGCTCGACAGTAATTTGTTCACCCACTGTATTATTTTCTATCTTGAGAGAAGCCTCTAGTGAAACCTATGGCCCCTGGGTCTATTTCCATCATACAAGTTTCTGATCTTTAATATTAGTTTCCAATCTACTATTCTTGCAATCTTTTACTTTTCGATCTATAAACCAAAAATACCAAAAATATTTACTTTATCATTTATCTATTTCTATCAGATCTCACCTTTGCAAGTAACTGTGAAGGGATTGACAACCCCTTTCTCGCATTGGGTGCAAGTTTGTTTGATTGATTGTGCAGGTATTCGGTGATTTGTGTGTTGTCTTATACTAGATTGATACTCCCTCCGTTCCAAAATAGATGACTTAACTTTGTACTAATGTTATTACAAAGTTGAGTCATCTATTTTGGAATGGAGGGAGTACATTGGTTCTCTAACTGAGGGAAATACCTATCTCTACTTTGCTGCATCACCCTTTCGTCTTCAAGGGAAAAACCACGCAAGCTCAAGAAGTAGCAGTTCCATGCTATAATATTATTTGTTTTGGATGTTTTATATGCATTAATATGCTATTTTATATTATTTTTGGGACTAGCCTATTAACCTAGAGCCCACTGCCAGTTCCTGTTTTTCACTGTTTTTGAGTTTCCCGAAAGAGGAATACCAAAATGAGTCCAAACAGAATGAAACCTTCGCGGTGACTTTTCTTGGACCAGAAGACAACCGGGAGACTTGGAGATGAAGTCGGAGTAGCCACAAGGCGGCCGCAAGGACGGAGGGCGTGCCCAGGGGGGTAGGGCATGGCCCCGCCCTTGTGCCCCCCCTCGTGACCCTCCTGGACCAATTCTTTCGCCTATATATTCCCATATATCCCCAAACCACCAGAGGCATCAACGAAAACACTTTTATGCCGCCGCAACACTCTGTACCCGTGAGATCCAATCTAGGGGCCTTTTCCGGCATCTTGCCGGAGGGGGATTCGGTCACGGAGGGCTTCTACCTCAACTCTCTTGCCCTTCCAATAAAGCATGAGTAGTTTACTGATACGTCTCCAACGTATCTATAATTTTTGATTGCTCCATGCTACTTTATCTACTGCTTTAGGCAATATTGGGCTTTATTATCCACTTTTCTATTATATTTGGGACTAACCTATTAACCGGAGGCCCAGCCCAGATTTGCTGTTTTATGCCTATTTTAGTGTTTCGAGGAAAAGGAATATCAGACGGAGTCAAAACGGAACAAAATCAACTGGAGAAGTTAATTTTGGAAGGAAACCAACCCAGAGAACTTGGAGTGCACGTCAGGGGAGATACGGGTTGCCCACAAGGGTGGGGGGCGCGCCTCCTGCCTCGTGGGACCCCCGTAGCTCCACCGACGTACTTCCTGCACCCATGTATACCTACGTACCCAAAATTTCCAGAACAGAACCTAGATCGGGAGTTCCGCCGCCGCAAGCCTCTGTAGCCACCAAAAACCAACCGCGGCCCTGTCCCGGCACCCTGCCGGAGGGGGATCCCATCCCCGGAGGCCATCTTCATCATCCCGGCGCTATCCATGATGAGGAGGGAGTAGTTCACCCTCGGGGCTGAGGGTATGTACCAGTAGCTATGTGTTTGATCTCTCTCTCTCGTGTTCTCTCTCGTGTTCCATCTATGGCATGATCTTGATGTATCCCGAGCTTTGCTATTGTAGTTGGATCTTATGATGTTTCTCTCCCTCTACTCTCTTGTGATGAATTGAGTTTCCCCTTTGAAGTTATCTTATCGGATTGAGTCTTTTATGAGAACACTTGATGTATGTCTTGTGATCCACTTGATGTATGTTTTGGTGATCAACTTGCGGGTTTCGTGACATCGGGAACCTATGCATAGGGGTTGGCACACGTTCTTGACTCTCCGGTAGTAGCTTTGGGGCACTCTTGGAAGTACTTTTATGTTGGTTGGATGAATCTGAGATTGTGTGACGCATATCGTATAATCATGCCCACGGATACTTGAGGTGACAATGGAGTATCTAGGTGACATTAGGGTTTTGGTTGATTTGTGTCTTAAGGTGTTATTGTAGTATGAACTCTATGATGGATTGAGCGGAAAGAATAGCTTTATGTTATTTTACTACAAACTCTTGAATAGTTAGAACAGAATGGATAACTTTGAGGTGGTTTCGTACCCTACCATAATCTCTACGTTTGTTCTCCGCTATTAGTGGCTTTGGAGTGACTCTTTGTTGCATGTTGAGGGCTCGTTTTATGATCTATCTATGTTATTATTGTTGAGAGAACTTGCACTAGTGAAAGTATGAACCCTAGGCCTTGTTTCCTATCATTGCAATACCGTTTACGCTCACTTTTATCGCTTGTTACCTTGCTGTTTTTATTATTTCAGATTACAAAAACCTTTATCTACTATCTATTTTGCATTTGTATCTTCATCTCTTCGCCGAACTAGTGCACCTATACAATTTACCATTGTATTGGGTGTATTGGGGACACAAGAGACTCTTTGTTATTTGGTTGCAGGGTTTTTTAAGAGAGACCATCTTCATCCTACGCCTCCTACAGATTGATAAACCTTCGGTCATCCACTTGAGGGAAATTTGCTACTGTCCTACAAACCTGTGCACTTGCAGGCCCAACAACGTCTACAAGAAGAAGGTTGTGTAGTAGACATCAAGCAGTTTCTAGCGCCGTTGCCAGGGAGGTGAGTGCTTGAAGGTATATCTTTAGATCTTGCAATCGAATCTTTTTGTTTCTTGTTTTAGCACTAGTTTAGTTTACAAAAGAAAACTACCAAAATAAATGGAGTTGAGTTTGTCTCATACGCTTCACCTTTTTAATATCTTTCGTGAGTATGATGGAAAGGATAATTGTGCTCAAGTGCTAGAAGAAGAAATCTATAGAATGTTTTTATATGATGAGCATGATTGCAATGTTGTTAGTATGTGTCAGGGAAACTGATCCACGAACACCTATGGGGCCGGCGGACCGGGCCCCTTTCGGTTCGGCGGGGGGCGGAGATCGCACGAAGAGCACATCGAGGCGAAGCACACGAGCAGTTTACCCAGCTTCGGAGCTCTCCGGAGAGATAACACTCCTACTGCTGCTTGTTTGATTATCTTGAGTTCTTGCTCCAGAGAGGGAGCGTAGTGTTTTTCTGGGTTCCGAACTAGTCGAACCTCACGAACCAGTCGAACCGAACCCCCTCTACGTTGCGCATGGGCCTCCTTTTATACGCTAAAGGGGTCACCGACAGGTGGCAACGCAGAGAAGGGTACAAATGTAAAAAGTAAGATGGTTGGTACAGTTATTTGTACAGTGCACCCTACCTAACCCTGACGGCAGGGGACAAGGGCATTAAATGCCCGTCTGAGTCGCCCAAACAGTGCAGAAAAGGACCGTTAGGGGCGCCACCGTTCGCCACGATGGCGATCTTGTCAGCTTCCCATGCCACTGCGCACCGCTGGCTGCACAGCCTCCCGCCATGCGCGCCTGGAGAGGCCCCCAGAGCGACACGTTGGTGGATGCGCTGGAGCGTGGGCACAGAGTGGCCGCCTGCCGCGGCAAGCGCCTTGCCGCTGCTGTTATCTTGTCGGGTCCGGAAGCTTGTCGCTCACCAGGCCTCGAGGTACCTTGGTTGGTCTTCCCGGCAAGCTCCTCTTGCCGGGGCCTTGTTGCCTTGCCGGAGCGCGTGGCGCGTCGCGGCAAGTTCCTTGGAGTGCCTTGGTTGGCCTTCCCGGCAAGCTCCCCTTGCCGGGGCCTTATCTCCTGAGCTTAAATACTTTGTTCTTAAACTAGTTAAATGCCCGCGCGTTGCTACGGGCAATAAATAAGGACTCATATAGAGCTACTCTAGCATATTTTTTATCCCACACATCTATTTATAATACATGCATTTGTCTCCACTGCATTCGTCTGCCTCCCCTCTCACTCTCCTTCCCTCCGCTCCTCCTTAAGATCTAGCCCACCGATGCGCACTCACCTACACCGAAAACCTCTCCAACGCCCCTACGGACGAGACCGACAAAAAGGACGTGATCCGAGGAGCAACGAAGGAGTCCGTCCAACAAGCCTGAGCATGCCGCCATCAAGGAAGAGGCCCACATGGTGGACATCGTCATCGTGGACTCCCTGTCCGCCGCCAAATTTGTGGCATGGCGTTGGGCGGAGCACAAGCAGCACGAGAACCATGCAATGACTCAAGCGTCCCTTCTACGCCAACTATAGTTCCCACAATGACACATGTTTTACTACTATTCTTCTTTGTTGCAACACTACCCACTATCTGAGTGAATTCTGACAGAAAGTGTCGGGTTATATTCTACAGATAAAGATTGATTTGAAAAAGGTACTTACCAAAATTTATTCTACAACAAGCCCCTTGATTTTTATTTTCTACACTTTCTAAAGCTCATAGAGAGAACCGGAGAAGTCCTTGCGGCGACGATGTCATGGGTGTGATCACTCGGTGCAACCAACTCCATCAAATAGATCTAGGATATTTCATAAATTAGAAAAATAATAAAACTTTCTTATAGTAAACTGAGAAAGCAACATATAAAAAATGAAGTAGATATAGTATGACTAATTTACTACTCCTACTACATTGATAAATTAGGACTATTATATTTGAACTTATAAGAAGATTTTTAAATGCATTATTATATAATTGGCTTACACTCTCGTCATTCATATTGCAAGATCAAAGAAGCATACCATTTACAAACGAGGACCATGTGCCTCCGGAAGCACATACATGCTCCTGATCACAGGCTTAAAAATAACTTTCCAATACCAATAATTCTTTGCATCCACGATACTCTGAGTCTACAATTGCAAATAGAAGTCAGTTCAGACGAAAGCAAATGCCCACAAATCCTCAAGCTATACAAGAATTGCAAATAAAAGTCAGTTCGGGCCTTGCCTGTGTGAGAGATGAAGCTAATGTGGTCATCATATACAGACCGCCCAACGACGGAGAGGCCAACGTAATGCTGCGTGCTTACGATCCTAGCACAGCCAATCAGCCTCGGTGGTGCCGGCGAAGTCGGCTATGCCCACGACCCGAATTAATGTCTCCAGGATCTCGCAAACCTGGAAGAGAGGACGATGCGCGCACAACAGCAGATCGACAAGGATTGGTGGTGGGGCGACAGATCTGCCAGTGACAGTAGATGAGACAACCATGGAGGTCGTTCGTTATGGCCAGGGATGTTGCTCATGGTGGATGGCGGTTCCAATTCCAACCGTACCAATGCTCTCCTTTCCTATCTTCGTCGCCACACCACCGCCTCCACACCTCACCCCAGCTCCCTCTGCATCTCACGTTCTTCCCCACCGCGCGAGATTCCTTCACTTCCAAATTTTCTTGGTCGCCGCCTTGGCTACTCCCAACGGCGAGCGCCTCCCGACTCCCTCCAATTCCACCGCGACGACCTCACCATCCTTTCTCCTCCACTCTCATCATGAGCGCTGCCCCCCGTCGCTCATGGTCTTCCACATGCCGATGACCTCCGCAGTGGCTCAGCAAACGGCCGGATTCGCACGCGGCAGGGAGTGGGAGTAGCGTGGTAGACTACGTAGTCAGCCGTGGGCATGGTTAGGGTTTGGCCCGATTAAAGAGGATTTGTGTTTTTACTCGGTGGGCCGTCAGGGGATCGAGAAAACCCTGTGAAACAGGGGGTACGTGCGTAGGAAAAAAAGGGCAGCGGGAGGGAAGTGCGCACGACGTGGGGATGGGAAGTCGGACGAAGGGACAACGTAAGACGGGAGACGGAACAGTACATTTCTTTTAGATAGTAGAGATGCCTCCAAGGGAACCACGGGGGATCTTGGCGTTAGCCCGGCAAGCCTTGCCGCGGGGTGCTGCAACTGCCCGTGCACAAGTTCGGGGGTACTAGGGTACCCCTATTCTAGTACACCGACAGTATGAATTCCTTGAATATCCATGATGCTAATGATATGCAAAACCACAAGCTTGGGGAAGCTATGTTTGATGGAGATGATATTTTTTGTCCCCTAAGCTTTGATGAGCAAATTTACTATGATGAAAGCATGCCTCCTATTTATGATGATTATTGTGATGATACGTATGCTATAAAGAAGAAGTTTGCTTATGTGGAGAGTAGAAAATTTTCTATGCTTGTAGATCATGAAAAGAATGCTTTAGGTGCTGGTTATATTGTTGAATTCATTCATGATGCTACTGAAAATTATTATGAGGGAGGAACATATGCTTGTAGGAATTGCAATAATGTCAAGTTTCCTCTCTATGTGCTTAAAATCTTGAAGCTATGCTTGTTTTACCTTCCTA
This sequence comes from Triticum dicoccoides, assembly GCF_002162155.2. NCBI lineage: Eukaryota > Viridiplantae > Streptophyta > Magnoliopsida > Poales > Poaceae > Triticum > Triticum dicoccoides. The sequence goes on along the minus strand of NC_041381.1, from coordinate 684,398,687 downwards.
TGCTAGTTGATTATTGTTCCCATAAGTTGTTTTCTCATAAAATCCCTATGCATAGGAAGCGGGTAGGCTTACATGTGCTAGTCATATGCTTCATGATGCTCCCGTTATGTTTCAATTCTTATCTTTTATGTGAGCATCATTGCCATCATCATGCCTAGCTAAAAAGGCATTAAAGAAAAGCGCTTGTTGGGAGACAACCCAATATTTATCCTCACTGTTTTTGTGTGTCTACATGATTATGCTACTGTAGTAATCATGTTTTATAGCTTTTGTTTCAATAAAGTGCCAAGTAGAACCTTTGGGAAGACTTGGGTGAAGTTTATATGATCTTGCTGTAGAAAACAGAAACTTTAGCGCTCACGAGAATAGCTGCCATTCTTTACTGGAGAGTGCTTTTAGGTTGATTCTTATTGCAGATGATTAATAGACAAATTACTCAGGTCCAGCAATTTATTTCATATTTTTTGGGGTTCCATAAGTATACGTTTGATACAGATTACTACAGACTGTTCTGTTTTTGACATATTCTGTTTTCATCGTGTTGTTTGCTTATTTTGATGCATCTATGGCTAGTATTAAGTGGTATGAACCATAGAGATGTTAGAATACAGTAGATATTACACCAATATGAATTTAGAATGAGTTCATTACAGTACCTAAGTGGTGGTTTTATTTTCTTATACTAACGGAGCTTACGAGTTTTGTTTGAGTTTTGTGTGGTTGAAGTTTTCAAGTTTTGGGTAAAGATTCGATGGACTATGGAATAAGGAGTGGTAAGAGCCTAAGCTTGGGGATGCCCCGGAAGGCATCCCCTCTTTCGTCTTCGTTCATCGTTAATTTTACTTGGAGCTATATTTTTATTCGCCACATGATATGTGTTTTGCTTGGAGCATCATTTTCTCTTGTTAGTTTTTGCTTGCTTTTAGTTAGAATAATGCTTTGCTTCTGTAGTTTCAATAAAAAGGGTCAAGGATAGCCTTTGCCATGCTTATTTTGCTAGTTTGGATGTTGCTGTTTGACAACAGAAAGTTTACCGCTGTTGCAAAAATTCCCTAGAAAAGTCAGAGAATGGTATAACGTTGAATCTTTTTGCATATTAAGCTCTGAATAATTTATTACAGTGGGAATTTTAGTTCATAATTTTTGGAGTCAGGGACGTATTGTTACTCTTGCATTCTTTACAGAATGTACTGTTTTGGCAGATTGCTGTTATGTTTGCATTGTTTGCATATGTTTGCTTGTTTAATGATTCTATTTGATGATACGAGTATTAAATATTTAGAGGCATTTAGTATTCAATGTTGAATAATAATTTTAGTGATTTGTTACAGTAGAAGATGATATGGTTTTGCATTGGTTTATACTAACCTATCTCACGAGTTCTTGTTGAGTTTGTTGTGAATGAAGCTTTTGATAAAAAGAGAAACCATGATATGAGAGGAATTAAGGAGACACAAAAGTTCAAGCTTGGGGATGCCCAAGGCACCCCAAGATAATATTTCAAGAAGTCTCAAGCATCTAAGCTTGGGGATGCCTCGGTAGTTTTTTCTTCAACAACTATCGGTTAGTATCGGTTGAGCCTAAGTTTTTTCTTCTTCACATGAGTTGTGCTATCCTTGCATTGTAGTTTTCTTTAGCTTTGCTTGCTGTTTGAATGAAGTATCAAGATCTGAAATTCTTTAATGAGAGAGAGCCATACACAAATTGGAATTTTTCTCTAGTGCTTCACTTATATCTTTTAGAGCACGGTGGTGGATTTGTTTTAAAGAAACTATCGAACTCTCATGCTTCAATTAGATTACTTTGAGAGCCGTTTATAGCATGGTAATTTGCTTAATGTTAATATACTTGGTATTCAAGATATGTGAAACTTTCTTTTGAGTGCATTTGAGTACTAAGATAAGTTTGATACTAGATAATTGTTTTGAGATATGGAGGTGATAATATCAAAGCAATGCTAGTTGGGGTGATTATGAATTTAAAGAATGCTTGTGTTGAAGTTTGTGATTCCCGTAGCATGTACGTATGGTGAACCGCTTGTGATGAAGTCGGAGCACAATTTTATTTATTGATTGTCTTCCTTATGAGTGGCAGTCGGGGATGAGCGATGGTCTTTTCCTACCAATCTATCCCCCTAGGAGTATGCGTTTAGTGCTTTGGTTTTTGATGACTTCTAAATTTTTGCAACAAGTGCATGAGTTCTTTTGAGTAATGTTGAGTCCATGGATTATACGCACTCTCACCCTTCCACCATTGCTAGCCTCTCTAATACCGTGCACTTTTCGCCGGTATCATACACCCACCATATACCTTCCTCAAAACAGCCACCATACCTACCTATCATGGCATTTCCATAGCCATTCCGAGATATATTGCCATGCAACTCTCCACCGTTCCGTTCATATGACACATATTACTTTTTGTCATATTGTTTTTTGCATGAACATGTAGTTGACATTGTATTTGTGGCAAAGCCACCGTTCATAATTCTTTCATACATGTCGCTCATGATTCATTGCATATCCCGGTACACCGCCAAAGGCATTCATATAGAGTCATATTTTGTTCTAAGTATCGAGTTGTAATCGTTGAGTTGTAAGAAAAATAAAAGTCTGATGATCATGATTATTAGAGCATTGTCCCAGTGAGGAAAGGATGATGGAGACTATGATCCCCCCATAAGTCGGGATGAGACTCCGGACTTTATGAAAAATAAAAGAGGCCAAAGAAGCCCAAATAAAAAAAAGAGGCCAAAGAAGCCCACCAAAAACAAATAAAAAAAATAAAAAAAAAGAGAGAAAAAGAGAGAAGGGGCAATGTTACTATCCTTTTACCACACTTGTGCTTCAGAGTAGCACCATGTTCTTCGTAGAGAGAGCCTCCTATCCTTTCACTTTCATATACTAGTGGAAATTTTCATTATAGAACTTGGCTTGTATATTCCGATGATGGGCTTCCTCAAATGCCCGAGGTCTTCATGAGCAAGCAAGTTGGATGCACACCCACTTAGTTTCTTTTGTTGAGCTTTCATATACTTATAGCTCTAGTGCATCCGTTGCATGGCAATCCCTACTCACTCACATTGATATCTATTGATGGGCATCTCCGTAGCCCGTTGATACGCCTAGTTGATGTGAGACTATCTTCTCCTTTTTGTCTTCTCCACAACCACCATTCTATTCCACCTATAGTGCTATGTCCATGGCTCACGCTCATGTATTGCGTGGAAGTTGAAAAAGTTTGAGATTTCTAAAGTATGAAACAATTGCTTGGCTCATCATCGGGGTTGTGCATGATTAAATACTTTGTGTGATGAAGATAGAGCATATCCAGACTATATGATTTTGTAGGGATAACTTTCTTTAGCCATGCTATTTTGAGAAGACATGATTTCTTTAATTTGTATGCTTGAAGTATTATTATTTTTATGTCAATATGAACTTTTGTCTTGAATCTTTCGGATCTAAATATTCATACCACGATTAAGAAGATTTACATTGAAATTATGCCAAAGTATCATTCCGCATCAAAAATTCTCTATTTATCATTTACCAACTCAAGGACGAGTAGGAATTAAGCTTGGGGATGCTTGATACGTCTCCAACGTATCTATAATTTTTGATTGCTCCATGCTACTTTATCTACTGTTTTAGGCAATATTGGGCTTTATTACCCACTTTTATATTATTTTTGGGACTAACCTATTAACTGGAGGCCCAGCCTAGATTTGTTGTTTTATGCCTATTTCAGTGTTTTGAGGAAAAGGAATATCAGACGGAGTCAAAACGGAACGAAATCAACTGGAGAAGTTAATTTTGGAAGGAAACCAACCCAGAGAACTTGGAGTGTACGTCAGGGGAGATACGGGCTGCCCACAAGGGTGGGGGGCGCCCCCCTAGGCCAGCCCCTGCCTCGTGGGACCCCCGTAGCTCCACCAACGTACTTCCTGCACCTATATACCTACGTACCCAAAAATTTCCAGAACAAAACCTAGATCGGGAGTTCCGTCGCCGCAAGCCTCTGTGGCCACCAAAAACCAATTGGGACCCTGTTCCGGCACCCTGCCGGAGGGGGATCCCATCACCGGAGGCCATCTTCATCATCCCGGCGCTATCCATGACGAGGAGGGAGTAGTTCACCCTCGGGGCTGAGGGTATGTACCAGTAGCTATGTGTTTGATCTCTCTCTCTCTCTCTCTCTCTCTCTCTCTCTCGTGTTCTCTCTCGTGTTCCATCTATGGCACGATCTTGATGTATCCCGAGCTTTGCTATTATAGTTGGATCTTACGATGTTTCTCCCCCTCTACTCTCTTGTGATGAATTGAGTTTCCCCTTTGAAGTTACCTTATCGGATTGAGTCTTTTATGAGAACACTTGATGTATGTCTTGTGATCCACTTGATGTATGTTTTGGTGATCAACTTGCGGGTTTCGTGACATTGGGAACCTATGCATAGGGGTTGGCACACGTTCTTGACTCTCCGGTAGTAGCTTTGGGGCACTCTTGGAAGTACTTTTATGTTGGTTGGATGAATCTGAGATTGTGTGACGCATATCGTATAATCATGCCCACGGATACTTCAGGTGACAATGGAGTATCTAGGTGACATTAGGGTTTTGGTTGATTTGTGTCTTAAGGTGTTATTCTAGTATGAACTCTATGATGGATTGAGCGGAAAGAATAGCTTTATGTTATTTTACTACGAACTCTTGAATAGTTAGAACAGAAAGGATAACTTTGAGGTGGTTTCATACCCTACCATAATCTCTACGTTTGTTCTCCGCTATTAGTGGCTTTGGAGTGACTCTTTGTTGCATGTTGAGGGCTTGTTATATGATCTATCTATGTTATTATTGTTGAGAGAACTTGCACTAGTGAATGTATGAACCCTAGGCCTTGTTTCCTATCATTGCAATACCGTTTACGCACACTTTTATCGCTTGTTACCTTGCTGTTTTTATTATTTCAGATTAGAAAAACCTTTATCTGCTATCTATTTTGCACTTGTATCTTCATCTCTTTGCCGAACTAGTGCACCTATACAATTTACCATCGTATTTGGTGTGTTGGGGACACAAGAGACTCTTTGTTATTTGGTTGCAGGGTTGTTTGAGAGAGACCATCTTCATCCTACACCTCCTACAGACTGATAAACCTTCGGTCATCCACTTGAGGGAAATTTGCTACTGTCCTACAAACCTGTGCACTTGCAGGCCCAACAACGTCTACAAGAAGAAGGTTGTGTAGTAGACATCATTTACCATAGACCTATGGGTCCATATCTGGTAGCTAGATGGCTTCTTCTCTCTCTTTGATTCTCAATACCATGTTCTCCTCAATGTTCTTGGAGATCTATTCGATGTAATACTTTTTTGCGGTGTGTTTGTCAAGATGCGATGAATTGTGGATTTATGATCAGCTTATCTATGAATATTATTTGAATCTTCTCTGAATTCTTATATGCATGATTTGATATGTTTGTAAGTCTCTTCGAACTATCGGTTTGGTTTGGCCAACTAGATTGGTTTTTCTTGCAATGGGAGAAGCGCTTAGCTTTGGGTTCAATCTTGCGGTGTCCTTTCCCAGTTGAAAGGATCGATATAGTTGACTAGAGGGGGGGGGGCTGAATAGGCAACTAACACTTTTTAATATTTTCTTTACCAATTTAAACTTTGCATCAAAGTAGGTTGTCTTGATATGCAACTATGTGAGCAACCTATATGATGCAATAACAACTAGCACATAAGCAAGCAAGGTAAACAACACAAATAAGCTTACACAAGTAAAGGCACGAGATAACCAAGAGTGGAGCCGGTGGAGATGAGGTTGTGTTACCGAAGTTCCCTCCTTTTGAGGGGAAGTACGTCTCCGTTAGAGCGGTGTGGAGGCACAATGCTCCCCAAGAAGCCACTAGGGCCACCATAATCTCCTCACGCCCTCACACAATGCGAGATGCCGTGATTCCACTATTGGTGCCCTTGAAGGCAGTGACCGAACCTTTACAAACAAGGTTGGGGCAATCTCCACAACTTAATTGGAGGCTCCGAACGACACCACGAAGCTTCACCACAATGGACTTTGGCTCCGAGGTGACCTCAACCGTCTAGGGTGCTCAAACACCCAAGAGTAACAAGATCCGCTCGGGATTAGTGGAGGGAATCAACTATCTCTTGGTGGAAGTTTAGATCAGGGCCTTGTCACCCAATCCCGAGCAAATCAACAAGTTTGATTGGCTAGGGAGAGAGATCGGCCAAAAATGGAGCTTGGAGCAACAATGGAGTTTAGGGTTGGAAGAGGTGAGTCTTCTTGGAGAAGAAGACCCCCTTATATCGTGGGGGGACAATTACAACCGTTACCCACCACTCAGCCCACGATCCACGGAACTACCACACCACAGGCACGGTACTACCGCACGGGCCTGCGGTATTACCGCGGCGTACCGCGGTACTACCGTGGGCGCGACAGAGCCCAGACCTGAACAAAGGAGCACGGGCAGGGCGCGGTAGATCCGCAGGAGCGGTACTACCACGGCCCCATGTGGTACTACCGCAGGACAGCCGCAGGCCAGGCCCGGTAGGCATAGATGTAAAAAAATTACATCCGTGACTACGTCCGCTGAGAAATTGTTGTGCGAAAATCCAACATGGAACTACCGCGACCAAGGGTGCGGTACTACCGTGAAGGGTGCGGATGTAAAAAATTACATCCGCCCCTACCTCCGCTCCTGCTACTGTACCTGGCCAGGCGCCACGGTACTACCGCGCCTCAGCATGGTACTACCGCGTAGAGTGCGGATGTAAAAAATTACATCCGCACCTACTACCGCTTGAGCAGCGGCGCCAGTCCAGAGCTCACGATACTACCACTCTGAGGAACGGTACTACCGTGGGAGCCCACGGTACTACCGTGCCGGAGCCCGGTACTACCGCTGGCTCCAGTGGTAGTACGGCTCTGAAGAGCAGTACTACCGCCAGCCTGAGAAGAGCAACACGGAGACCTTCATTTCGCAGAGACAAGGTGAGTCGGAGGAACACTCCAAAGAGCTCGAGGAAAGGCGGTGCAAAGGGAACGTGTATGTGAGATTCCACCCAAACCTTTCCAAAGCGGACCCCTCTTGATAGTACGGCTTTCCTATGACTCAACTCCACCGAACCGAACTGTAGAGAAACGCCGTCTTCAATAATTTTCGAGGGGCATCAAATCGTCTTGTGTTTAGTCATGATATATCTGTAAAGCTCAATACATGATTAGTCCGCAAAGGCATTGTCATCAATCACCAAAACTATTGAGGGACAAGAATGCCCTTACAATCTCCCCCTTTTTGGTGGATTGATGACAATACGGGATTTGCACAAAGGAAATGAATAAAGCATAAGCAAACCCCACATCTCTAAAATATAGATGAGCTCCCCCTAGATTCGTGCTAGAGAGTAAAGTGCTTTGGACCGCACGCCACGAATACTAGGATCACCACTCCCCCTATATTTTAGAAACAAAGCATATCTTGCAATGGTAAGGCTAACACTAAACAAGATAGTAGATATGAGCATAACATGAATAGCAAGATATAGCATAAGCTCAATAAGGTAATAAGGTACGATAGAGTGCATATGTCTTACACCATATGATAAACTTAGTCTCACGAGCACAACCAAACCAAAGCAAACAAGTTCAACGACGGAAAGCAAAGCAAACGACGAAACACATGACACAGGACATGCAAATCCTACACTCTCTCCCCCTTTGGCATCTAGACACCAAAAAGGCAGAGAGGTCACCTACAACAAAGGTGGTAGCTTAGGCGGAAAACGACTCGTCATCGCCAGACTTCGTAGTAGGAACATACTCCTCTGAATCGGTCCACTGGTAGCCCTGCTTCGCCATCCAGGCAGCCTCGGGGGTGATGTGCTTCTCAGAGCCGCTGGCCACGTCCTCCCCACATGACCTCAAGATCCTGATGTCGCGACAGCAACTCTCCTTCTGAGCAACATGGGCCTTGTACTGACCCTAAACCTGCATGCAGAACAGCCTCTTCATCTTGTTCTTTAGCTTCTTCGCCCAAGAAGGCTCAGCAGAGGGCGGAGTGAAAGCAGTACAGTCCTTAGCAGCCTCTTGCTCCTCAATCTCCTCTTCATCCACAACCATCCTGGCAGCCTCAGCAGCAGTGGTGGTGTTAGCCCATTGGGGCTTGATGTGGAGCTTGATGGGCTCATGGCGGATCCAGCTTGGAGCTTCAAACTCATCAGTTGGGAAGAGCTGCTCCCAAGTCTTGGAGATCAGGTGAAATAGGTAAGGCCCATAGATGGGTACCTTACGGTTGAACACGGCGAACTGAAGCTCACACCACATGATATGTGAGACATCGAGTGGATGAGTCTAAGCCCGACGGGCCTCCTCACAAAGGAGCATCATGTCAACAAGGTAAGCATGCACCTGTCCCATGTTACCAATACACGGGAAGAGTGTGTTCCGGAAGAGCCTATGCATGATGTCAAGGAAGGGATTAAGCACCCACACCTTCTTCGTGCTTGGAAGAGTCTTCTGAACAAGGAATGGCATGAGTTTCTTCTTGTTGGCGGACTCGACATTGGCATGAGGGCGAACTCCAACTGGCGAGTCAAGCCCATCATCAGGAACCTGAAGCAACTCCATGAACTCCTTCCAGGTAGCAGACATCCGTCGACCATTGGTCATCCAAGTCATGGTCCTTGCTTCATCGACGCCGAAGTGAACCGAAGCAAAGAACTGTGCTATGATCTCCGGATCAAAATCCTTGTGGAAGGTGAGCATGTTTTCAATACCGAACTGCTCCACAAGATCCAAAGCCTCTCCAAAGTACCCACGGTGCTTCTCCTGCCTCATGTGAAGCATGTCAATCCAGTGAACTTCAACATAGTGATTCTGCTTGGCCTTGATCACATCCATATAGATCAAATTCTACTGCTTGTTCCAAAAGAGATCATTGCCTCGCGTGCTAGCCCGGGGAGACACATAGGGATTGATCCTCCTTCGAATGACAAATTCGGCCTGGGGCATCTCATCCATGCCCATGACGGGCTCCTTCTGCTTGCTGGCGGTGTGCTTGGTCCTGCATTGGGGAGCAGCAGAGGACCCCTCTGGAACATCATCTGGGTTGCGCAGCCGCTTTGACCCTATGCCACGGCTGGGATTCGAGCGATGAGCAAAGCCGGAGCCACCACCAAGACACAAAGACACAAAAACACGCACGAGAACAGGACGGATCAAAACGAAACCGAAAGAAGCACAAAGCATGAGATTTGGACAACACAAAAGGGCGCTGGATGAATCTACAGTAGTACCGGGCGGGGTTACGGATGTAACAAATTACATCCGCTCCAGCCGCGGTCGTACCATGCCGGGGTGGCATGGTAGTACTGCGCTTGGGGCGGAGGTAATTTTTTTACTTCCGGACGCCAAGCAATAGTACTGCACCAAGGTGCGGAAGTGCCACAGGGCGTCAGAACCAGGTGAGGCTGCAGTAGTACCGCTCCAGGAGGAGCGGTAGTACCACACGGATCGAAAACCGCCACAGAGGACGCGGATCTGGATCTAGAACCTCCGCACGACAACTTCGCTACTACCATTGATCAAATAGAACTATTTTGACTATCCAAAGAGCATGCAAACTACACTACCACTCTCCTACGAATCCCACTTGCAAAGATTTAGCCAAAAATCTCAAGAACACCACATGTATCTCCCCAAAACCTAAAAGCACAAGGAGGGACAAAAAGGAGAGGAACTTGGGGAAAAACCTTGGTCCATGGCAAGAGGGCGAGGTGGGGAACGATCCCACCGGTCGGAATCCGAGGAGAGCGGCCGGAGACGGAGATTCGGCGAAGACCTCCGGCGCCGTTCTTGGGCAGGAGAAAGAGAGAGATGAGGTAGGGAATAGAGATGAATGGGTATGGGGGAGTTAGAACTCCCCCTGTCCCGCTCTTAACCCCCACCCGCTCATGTGGGCGCGGAAGTACCGTGGCTCATCGCGGTAGTACCGCCCGGGCAGAAGTACCGCACGCTGGGCGGTAGTACCGCTCCTTCAGCGGCAGTAAAAAATTACTGTAGCGGAGGTAGCGGTAGTACCGTGCCCCTGGAGGGCCACACACTAAACGTAGAGCCACCAGCTCCTGCGGTAGTACCGTGGCTCACCACGGTAGTACGGTAAGCCAAGAAAGTGCAAGAACACACTAGAGAGAGGGAGAAAAAGCAAAACAACCTCCAGAAAAACACCGACCAACTAAGAGGTGAACACAAACGACGACTCAAGCACGGCAAGGAGAAGAGAAGCCACACGACAACGAAGACTAATACGTCTCCAACGTATCTGTAATTTTTGATTGCTCCATGCTACTTTATCTACTGTTTTAGGCAATATTGGGCTTTATTATCCACTTTTATATTATTTTGGGACTAACTTATTATCCGGAGGCCCAGCCCAGATTTGCTGTTTTATGCCTATTTCAGTGTTCCGAGGAAAAGGAATATCAGACGGAATCAAAACGGAACAAAATCAACTGGAGAAGTTAATTTTGGAAGGAAACCAACCGGATGGACTTGGACCCCACGTCAGGAGCCAAGGGAGGTGCTCACGAGGGTGGGGGGCGCGCCCCTTGCCTCGTGGGACCCCCGTAGCTCCACCGACGTACTTCCTGCACCCATATATACCTACGTACCCAAAAACTTCCAGAACAAAACCTAGATCGGGAGTTCCGCCGCTGCAAGCCTCTAGAGCCACCAAAAACCAATCGGGACCCTGTTCCGGCACCCTGCCGGAGGGGGATCCCATCACCAGAGACCATCTTCATCATCCCGGCGCTTTCCATGACGAGGAGGGAGTAGTTCACCCTCGGGGCTGAGGGTATGTACCAGTCGCTATGTGTTTGATCTCTCTCTCTCTCGTGTTCTCTCTCGTGTTCCATCTATGGCACGATCTTGATGTATCCCGAGGTTTGCTATTGTAGTTGGATCTTATGATGTTTCTCCCCCTCTACTCTCTTGTGATGAATTGAGTTTCCCCTTTGAAGTTATCTTATCGGATTGAGTCTTTTATGAGAACACTTGATGTATGTCTTGTGATCCACTTGATGTATGTTTTGGTGATCAACTTGCGGGTTTCGTGACATTGGGAACCTATGCATAGCGGTTGGCACATGTTCTTGACTCTCCGGTAGTAGCTTTGGGGCACTCTTTGAAGTACTTTTATGTTGGTTGGATGAATCTGAGATTGTGTGACGCATATCGTATAATCATGCCCACGGATACTTCAGGTGACAATGGAGTATCTAGGTGACATTAGGGTTTTGGTTGATTTGTGTCTTAAGGTGTTATTCTAGTATGAACTCTATGATGGATTGAGCGGAAAGAATAGCTTTATGTTATTTTACTACGAACTCTTGAATAGTTAGAACAGAAAGGATAACTTTGAGGTGGTTTCGTACCCTACCATAATCTCTATGTTTGTTCACCGCTATTAGTGGCTTTGGAGTGACTCTTTGTTGCATGTTGAGGGCTCGTTTTATGATCTATCTATGTTATTATTGTTGAGAGAACTTGCACTAGTGAAAGTATGAACCCTAGGCCTTGTTTCCTATCATTGCAATACCGTTTACGCTCACTTTTACCACTCGATACCTTGCTGTTTTTGTTATTTCAGATTACAAATACCTTTATCTACTATCTATTTTGCACTTGTATCTTCATCTCTTCGCCGAACTAGTGCACCTATACAATTTACCATTGTATTGGGTGTGTTGGGGACACAAGAGACTCTTTGTTATTTGGTTGCAGGGTTGCTTGAGAGAGACCATCTTCATCCTACGCCTCCTACGGATTGATAAACCTTAGGTCATCCACTTGACGGAAATTTGCTACTGTCCTACAAACCTGTGCACTTGCAGGCCCAACAACGTCTACAAGAAGAAGGTTGTGTAGTAGACATCAAGCAGTTTCTGGCACCGTTGCTGGGGAGTTTAGTGCTTGAAGGTATATCTTTAGATCTTGCAATCAAATCTTTTTGTTTCTTGTTTTAGCACTAGTTCAGTTTATAAAAGAAAATTACAAAAAAAATGGAATTGAGTTTCTCTCACATGCTTCATCTTTTTAATATCTTTTGTGAGAATGATGGAAAGGAAAATTGTGCTCAAGTGCTAAAGAATAAATCTCTAAATTGTTTGGCACTAAATATTTGAATGATGAGCATGATTGCAATGTTGTCAGTATGAATTCTTTGAATATCCATGATGCTAATGATGATTGCACTAGTTATGATGAAAATGTCTCCTATAAGCATGTTAATTTTTGTGGAGTAGATTGGATTTGCATGGACACACCAAATAGTGAAGATAGATATTGCAAGAGGCATAAGTACTTAGAAACTAAATTGTTGCAAGAAAGGCTAGATGTTTGTGTTGAAGATTTAAATTATCTTGGTCGTACTTGTGGACTTTGCAATGAAAGTGGTCATTTAGCTATCCGATGCAAATTGTTTCATGATCTAATCGTGTCCAAAAATTGTGATGACTTGATTTCCCTTGCACATTATAATGAACTTAGTTTGCTTATGGGCTATGAAGAAATGAAACGTATAACCAACTATCTCCCAGACTTTGCCCGTTATAAACTTCTTGGTTTTGATCTAGAGGAGATTTATATGTATTGTGCGGTGAATTGCATTGAAAATCCTTATATTGCCAATTACCTAAAGAAAAGAAAGCAAATGGAAGATGATGAGAATACTAATCAAAGGGAAGAGGCTTCCCAATCTCCTCCTATTATATCTTATGATGAATCAGGTAACGAGGAGGAGCTTTCTATTCAGCCAATCTCATCAATAAGGAGCTCAAAGAGGAAGGTTGAACCTACACATAATGTGAAGAAGAAAAAGAAAAGAAGGAGAAAAAAAGGTAAAAAGGTATCCCTCCCAAATGATGTTGCTCCTACTACTACTTGTGATGATGATAATTGCTATACTATTGGTGCTATTCATATTTTTAATGATGAGAGTGATTATGCTTATGATATGAAAGGGCCCAAGCTTGGGGAAGCTATGTTTGATGAGGATGAAATATTTGACAATATATTTTCTGAAATTAATGTTTGTCCCAAGCTTGGGAATGCTACGTTTAATGAAGATGATATTTTTAGCATCCCAAATTTTGATATGCAAAGTTGTTATGACGATAGCATGCCTCTTTATGATGATTATATTGATGAAAGTGGGTTTGGAAGAATGTCAACTTTAGGAAGTAGTGATCCCACTATTTTGGAGGATGTTGAATCTTATTATGATGAATATGAAAGTGGATTTGGAAGAGTGTCAACTTTATTTAGTGATTCCACTATCTTGGGAGAGGTTTCAATCGATTATGATGAGAACGAAGTTGCTATTGATGATGATTATTGTGATGAAACTTATGCTATAAAAAGTAGTGATGAATATATTTACAAATCTTGTCATGATTATGATTACCCTTTTTCTGAACATTACTCTTTTAATGTGGAAACAATTTTTAGTGTTCAAGTCTCTTATGATACTCCTACTATTCCGAATGAGAAGAATTTTGCTTATGTGGAGAGTAGTAAATTTTCTATGCTTGTAGATCATGAAAAGAATGATTTAGGTGCTGGTTATATTGTTGAATTCATTCATGATACTACTGAAAATTATTATGAGAGAGGAACATATGCTTGTAGGAATTGCAATTATGTCAAGTTTCCTCCCTATGTGCTTAAATTCTTGAAGCTATGCTTGTGTTACCTTCCTATGCTAGTTGATTATTGTTCCCATAAGTTATTTGCTCACAAAATCCCTATGCATAAGAAGTGGGTTAGACTTAAATGTTCTAGTCATATTCTTCATGATGCTCCCGTTATGTTTCAATTCTTATCTTTTATGTGAGCATCATTGCCATCATCATGCCTAGCTAAAAAGGCATTAAAGAAAAGCGCTTGTTGGGAGACAACCCAATATTTATCCTAACTGTTTTTGTGTGTCTACATGATTATGCTACTGTAGTAATCATGTTTTATAGCTTTTGTTTCAATAAAGTGCCAAGTAGAACCTTTGGGAAGACTTGGGTGAAGTTTATATGATCTTGCTGTAGAAAACAGAAACTTTAGCGCTCACGAGAATAGCTGCATTTCTTTACTGGAGAGTGCTTTTAGGTTGATTCTTTTTGAAGATGATTAATAGACAAATTACTCAGGTCAAGCAATTTAGTTCATAATTTTTGGGTTTCTATAAGTATACGTTTGATACAGATTACTACAGACTGTTCTGTTTTTGACATATTCTGTTTTCATCGTGTTGTTTGCTTATTTTGATGCATCTGTGGCTAGTATTAAGTGGTATGAACCATAGTGATGTTAGAATACAGTATATATTACACCAATATGAATTTAGAATGAGTTCATTACATTACCTAAGTGGTGGTTTTATTATACTAACGGAGCTTACGAGTTTTGTTTGAGTTTTGTGTGGTTGAAGTTTTCATGTTTTGGGTAAAGATTCGATGGACTATGGAATAAGGAGTGGTAAGATCCTAAGCTTGGTGATGCCCAAGGCACCCCAAGGTAATATTCAAGGACAACCAAGAGCCTAAGCTTGGGGATGCCCCGGAAGGCATCCCCTCTTTCGTCTTCGTTCATCGGTAACTTTACTTGGAGCTATATTTTTATTCGCCACATGATATGTGTTTTGCTTGGAGAGTCATTTTCTCTTGTTAGTTTTTGCTTGCTGTTAGTTAGAATAATGCTTTGATTCTTTAGTTTCAATAAAAAGGGTCAAGGATAGCCTTTGCCATGCTTATTTTGCTAGTATACATGTTGCTGTTGAAAACAGAAAGTTTACCGCTGTTGCAAAAATTCCCTAGAAAAGTAAGAGAATGGTATAACGTTGAATATTTTTGCATATTAAGCTCTGACAAATTTATACAGTGGGAATTTTAGTTCATAATTTTTGGAGTCAGGGAAGTATTGTTACTCTTGCATTCTTTACAGACTATACTGTTTTGGCAGATTGCTGTTATGGTTGCATTGTTTGCATATGTTTGCTTGTTTAATGATTCTATTTGAGGATAGGAGTATTAAATATACAGAGACATTTAGTATTCAATGTTGAATAATTATTTTAGTGATTTGTTACAGTAGAAGATGTTATGGTTTTGCATTGGTTTATACTAACCTATATCACGAGTTCTTGTTGAGTTTGTTGTGAATGAAGCTTTTGATAAAACGAGAAACCATGATATGAGAGGAATTAAGGAGACATAAAAGCTCAAGCTTGGGGATTCCCAAGGCACCCCAAGGTATTATTTCAAGAAGTCTCAAGCATCTAAGCTTGGGGATGCCCCGGCAGGCATCCCACCTTTCTTCTTCGACAATCATCGGTTAGTATCGGTTGAGCCTAAGTTTTTGCTTCTTCACATGAGTTGTGCTATCGTTGCAATGTCATTTTATTTTGTTTTTCTTGCTTCTTGAATACAATACCAAGATCTGAAATCCTTTAATGAGAGAGAGCCATACACAAATTAGAATTCTCTAGAATACTCTATGTGCTTCACTTATATCTTTTTGAGCTTGATAATTTTTACTCTAGTGCTTCACTTAGATCTTTTAGAGCACGGTGGTGGATTTGTTTTAAAGAAACTATTGATCTCTCATGCTTCCCTTAGATTATTTTGAGAGTCGTTAATAGCATGGTAATTTGCTTAATGTTAATATACTTGGTATTCAAGATATGTTAAACTTTCTTTTGAGTGCGTTGAATACTAAGATAAGTTTGATGATTGATAATTGTTTTGAGATATGGAGGTGATAATATCAAAGTAATGCTAGTTGGGGTGATCATGAATTTAAGGAGTGCTTGTGTTGAAGTTTGGATTCCCGTAGCATGCACGTATGGTGAACCGCTTGTGATGAAGTCGGAGCATAATTTTATTTATTGATTGTCTTCCTTATGAGTGGCAGACGGGGACGAGCGATGGTCTTTTCCTACCAATCTATCCCCCTAGGAGCATGCATGTAGTGCTTTGGTTTTTGATGACTTCTAAATTTTTACAATAAGTGCATGAGTTCTTTTGATTAATGTTGAGTCCATGGATTATACGCACTCTCACCCTTCCACCATTGCTAGCCTCTCTAATACCGCACACTTTTCGCCGGTATCATACACCCACCATATACCTTCCTCAAAACAGCCACCATACCTACCTATCATGGCATTTCCATAGCCATTCCGAGATATAGTGCCATGCAACTTTCCACCATTCCATTCATATGACACACATTACTTTTGTCATATTGCTTTTTGCATGAACATGTAGTTGACATTGTATTTGTGGCAAAGCCACCGTTCATAATTCTTTCATACATGTCACTCTTGTTTCATTGCATATCCCGGTACACCGCCGAAGGTATTCATATAGAGTCATATCTTGTTCTAAGTATCGAGTTGTAATTGTTGAGTTGTAAGAAAAACAAAAGTGTGATGATCTTCATTATTAGAGCATTGTCCCAGTGAGGAAAGAATGATGGAGACTATGATTCCCCCATAAGTCGGGATGAGACTCTGGACTTTATGAAAAATAAAAGAGGCCAAAGAAGCCCAAATAAAAAAAAAGAGGCCAAAGAAGCCCACAAAAAAAAAGAGAAAATAAAAAAATAAAATAAAAAAATGAGAGAAAAAGAGAGAAGGGACAATGCTACTATCCTTTTTCCACACTTGTGCTTCAAACTACCACCATGATCTTCGTGATAGAGAGTCTCATATGTTGTCACATTCATATACTAGTGGGAATTTTTCATTATAGAACTTGGCTTGTATATTCCAATGATGGGCTTCCTCAAAAGTGCCCTAGGTATTCGTGAGAAAGCAAGTTGGATGTGCACCCACTTAGTTTCTTTTGTTGAGCTTTCATATACTTATAGCTCTAGTGCATCCGTTGCATGGCAATCCCTACTCACTCACATCAATATCTATTGATGGGCATATCCATAGCCCATTGATACGCCTAGTTGATGTGAGACTATCTTCTCCTTTTTTATCTTCTCCACAACCACCATTCTATTCCACCTATAGTGCTATGTCCATGGCTCACGTTCATGTATTGCGTGAAAGTTGAAAAAGTTTGAGATTACTAAAGTATGAAACAATTGCTTGGCTCGTCATCGGGGTGGTGCATGATTAAATACTTTGTGTGATGAAGATAGAGCTTAGCCAGACTATATGATTTTGTAGGGATAACTTTCTTTAGCCATGCTATTTTGAGAAGACATGATTGCTTTGATTTGTATGCTTGAAGTATTATTACTTTTATGTCAATATAAACTTTTGTCTTGAATCTTTCGGATCTGAATATTCATGCTACAATTAAGAAGATTTACTTTGAAATCATGCCAAAGTATCACTCCGCATCAAAAATTCTTTTTTATCATTTACCTACTCGAGGACGAGCAGGAATTAAGCTTGGGGATGCTTGATACGTCTCCAACGTATCTATAATTTTTGATTGCTCCATGCTACTTTATCTACTGTTTTAGGCAATATTATGCTTTATTATCCACTTTTATATTATTTTTGGACTAACTTATTAACCGGAAGCCAAGCACATATTTGCTGTTTTATGCCTATGTTAGTGTTTCGAGGAAAAGGAATATCAGACGGAATCAAAATGGAACAAAACCAACTGGAGAAGTTAATTTTGGAAGGAAACCAACCGGATGGACTTCGACCCCACGTCAGGAGCCAAGGGAGGTGCTCACGAGGGTGGGGGGCGCCCCCTGGGCACGCCCCTGCCTCGTGGGACCCCCGTAGCTCCACCGACGTACTTCCTGCACCCATATATACCTACGTACCCAAAAACTTCCAGAACAGAACCTAGATCGGGAGTTCCGCCGCCGCAAGCCTCCAGAGCCACCAAAAACCAATCGGGACCCTGTTCCGGCACCCTGCCGGAGGGGGATCCCATCACCAGAGGCCATCTTCATCATCCTGGGGCTATCCATGATGAGGAGGGAGTAGTTCACCCTAGGGACTGAGGGTATGTACCAGTAGCTATGTGTTTGATCTCTCTTTCTCGTGTTCCATCTATGGCACAATCTTGATGTATCCCGAGGTTTGCTATTGTAGTTGGATCTTATGATGTTTCTCCCCCTCTACTCTCTTGTGATGAATTGAGATTCCCCTTTGAAGTTATGTTATCGGATTGAGTCTTTTATGAGAACACTTGATGTATATCTTGTGATCCACTTGATGTATGTTTTGGTGATCAACTTGCGGGTTTCGTGACATTGGGAACCTATGCATTGGGGTTGGCACACGTTCCTGGCTCTCCGGTAGTAGCTTTGGGGCACGCTTTGAAGTACTTTTATGTTGGTTGGATGAATCTGAGATTGTGTGACGCATATCGTATAATCATGCCCACGGATACTTGAGGTGACAATGGAGTATCTAGGTGACATTAGGGTTTTGGTTGATTTGTGTCTTAAGGTGTTATTCTAGTATGAACTCTATGATGGATTGAGTGGAAAGAATAGCTTTATGTTATTTTACTAAGAACTCTTGAATAGTTAGAACAGAAAGGATAACTTTGAGGTGGTTTCGTACCCTACCATAATCTCTATGTTTGTTCTCCGCTATTAGTGGCTTTGGAGTGACTCTTTGTTGCATGTTGAGGGCTCGTTTTATGATCTATCTATGTTATTATTGTTGAGAGAACTTGCACTAGTGAAAGTATGAACCCTAGGCCTTGTTTCCTATCATTGCAATACCGTTTACGCTCACTTTTACCGCTCGATACCTTGCTGTTTTTATTATTTCAGATTACAAATACCTTTATCTACTATCTATTTTGCACTTGTATCTTCATCTCTTCCCCGAACTAGTGCACCTATACAACTTACCATTGTATTGGGTGTGTTGGGGACACAAGAGACTCTTTGTTATTTGGTTGCAGGGTTTCTTGAGAGAGACCATCTTCATCCTACGCCTCCTACGGATTGATAAACCTTAGGTCATCCACTTGAGGGAAATTTGCTACTGTCCTACAAACCTGTGCACTTGCAGGCCCAACAACGTCTACAAGAAGATGGTTGTGTAGTAGACATCAAAGACCAACAACGAGACACAACCTCTCCAAAGGGAGGGCGGTGGCCGGAGCCACCTATGTTTGAGTCAATTGGTATGGCACCGCAAAGAATTATCCTTGCGTCCATGACCAAAACTCGTCTTTGAAGCACAAGTACCATCAAAAATGGCTAATGTGAAAGAGTTAATCAATTTATGCATAATGGGGGGAGGAAGAGTTCATTGAGAGAACAACAGTCCCCCTATGTCCATGCCTACACCTAAACTAGACAACAAGTTGAGTGAGGTGGGGTGTGCACGGGCTCAAGTCACATTGCTCGAATCAATGATATTTATCTCATGCCTTAACTTGCGAAATATTGCTTCATCCAAGGGCTTCGTGAAAATATCTGCAAGGTTATCATGAGTGTTAACATACTTGAGCTCGATCTCCCCTCGCCTAATATGATCCCTGATGAAGTGATACCGAATCTCAATGTGCTTCGTCTTGAAGTGTTGCACCGGGTTGAGAGAAATATTGATGGCACTTTCATTATCACACCAAAGAGGCACTTTGTCACAAATGACACCGTATTCCTTTAAAGTTTGCCTCATCCATAGAAGTTGTGCACAACAACTACCAGACGCCACATATTCCGCTTCGGTGGACGAGAGAGACACACAACTTTTCTTCTTGGAAGACCAACTCACCAAAGAGAAACCAAGAAATTGGCACCCTCCGGAGGTGGACTTCCTATCCACTTTGTCTCCCGCCCAATCGGAATCCATAAATCCTTCAAGCTTGAAGTTTGCTCCTCTTGGGTACCATAAGCCAAAGTTTGGGGTATGAGCCAAATATCGAAAGATTCGCTTGACCGCCACATAGTGACTTTCCTTCGGTGCGGCTTGAAACCGTGCACACATTCCCACACTCAACATGATATCCGGTCTAGATGCACAAAGGTAAAGCAAGGATCCAATCATGGAGCGATATACCTTTTGATCCACCGCTTTACCATTGGGATCAATGTCAAGTTGGCACTTGGTAGGCATTGGAGTAGAAGCCGACTTGACATCACTTAGCTTGAATCTTTTTAGCATGTCTTGAGTGTATTTGGCTTGGTTGATGAAGGTACATTCTCTTCTTTGTTTGATATCAAAACCAAGGAAGAACTTCAACTCTCCCATCGAAGATTGAAAGCTTTGTTAGGGGAAACAAAGATAATATCATCAACATATAGTTGGCATACAAACAACTCCCCTTTGACCTTCTTAGTAAAAAGAGTGGGATCAATTTGCCCAACTTCAAATCCACGATCTTGTAACAACTCGGTAAGGTGGTCATACAACGCACGTGGGGCTTGTTTAAGGCCATAGAGTGCCTTATCGAGTTGATACACATGATCCGGGAAGTAGGGATCCTCGAACCCAGGGGGTTGCTTGACATAAACCAACTCATTAATAGGACCATTAAGAAAAGCACTTTTCACATCCATTTGTTGTAACTTAAAGTTGTGACGGGAGGCATAAGCAATCAACAAACGAATGGATTCAAGGCAAGCAATGGGAGCAAAGGTTTCACCGTAGTCGATACCCTCGACTTGGGAGTAGCCTTGTGCTAGCAATCTTGCCTTGTTGCAAATGATGTTCCCATGAGCATCTTGCTTGTTCTTGAAAATCCACTTGGTTCCAATGACGTTATGGTTCCCCGACGGCCGTGGTACCAATCTCCACACCTTGTTGTACTCGAAGTTGTTGAGTTATTCATGCATGGCATTGAGCCAATATGAATCTTCGAGCGCCTCATAGACCTTTTGGGGTTCGACACAAGAGACAAACGCGTGATGTTCACAATAGTTTGCTAATTGTCTACGAGTGCTTACCCCCTTTCTTAGGCTTCCAACCACATTCTCCATGAGATGGCCTTTGGTGGTGAGCTTGGAAGCAATCTTCGCGGCACGACGCTCTAACTCCTCCTCAGATGTGGAAGGAGGAGGGTCAACTTGATTATCCTGAGTGCCGTCTTGAGCTTGTTTGAGATCTTGAGCTTGCTCTTGATCTAAAACTTGCTCGAGGGGGAGAATTTGACCTTGGGCATCATTTGGTGGATCATCACCATCTTGAGGTTGATCTTGCCCTTGGTCTTGTTCACGAGGTTGAGGGCCTTCACTTTGTTCTTCGGAAGCGTGTGGGTATTGGGTTGGTGATGGCTCCACTTGAGTGGAGCATTGTCCTTCTCCTTCGGCCACAAGGGGTTCCTCAATGGGTAGGATGTGACCAATACCCATTCTTCTTATGTCTTGGGGAGGAATTTCATCACCTACATCACAAGTACCACTTTTCTCCACTTGGGAGCCGTTATTCTCGTCAAACTCTATGTTACATGTCTCCTCAATGAGTCCGGTGGACTTGTTGAGGACACGGTAAGCATGAGAGTTTGAAGCATAACCAACAAATATGCCCTCATAAGCTCTAGCCTCAAATTTAGACAAACGAACACCTTTCTTGAGAATGAAACACTTACACCTGAACACCCGGAAGTACTTGAGGTTGGGCTTGTTACCGGTGAGTATTTCATAAGGAGTCTTGTTCAAGCCTCTGCGAAGATAGAGCCGATTGGATGCATGACATGCTGTGTTGATGGCTTCAGCCCAAAAGTTGTATGGGGACTTGAACTCCGCCATCATGGTTCTTGCCGCATCCATCAACGTCTGGTTCTTCCTCTCCGCTACACCATTTTGTTGAGGGGTATATGGTGCAGCATATTGATGTTTGATCCCCTCATCAGTAAGAAACTCATCCAAGGTGTAGTTCTTGAACTCGGTGCCGTTGTCACTTCTTATTGTCAAGATCTTTGCATCATGTTGGCGTTGAGCTTCATTTGCAAAGTCGATGATGGTTTGTTGAGTTTCACTCTTTCTCTTGAAGAAATATAACCAAGTGTATCTTGAGTAATCATCCACAATCACCAAGCAATACTTTCTACCCCCAAGACTATCAAAGGATGGAGGCCCAAAGAGGTCCATGTGAAGGAGCTCCAAGGGTCTCTTCGAGTAGATGATAGTCGTGGGAGGGTGAGCCTTCTCATGAAGCTTCCCTTCGATACAAGCACTGCAAGCACGATCTTTGGCAAAACTAACATTTGTTAGTCCACAGACATGGTCCCCCTTGAGAAGACTTTGCAAAGATCTCATATTGACGTGGGCTAAATGGCGATGCCAAAGCCATCCCACATCAACTTTAGCCATTAGGCATGTCGCGGTCTTAGTGGGTCACTCCAAAAAGTTAATCACATAGAGCCCATTCTCGACATGCGCAACAAAGGCTACTTTAAGAGTCTTGCTCGACAAGAGGGCCACGGTATCAATATCAAAGAAGGTTGCAAAACCCATGAGTGTAAGTTGACAAACGGAAAGAAGATTGAATGCAAGGGACTCAACAAGCATGACTTTCTTGATCGTTAGATCATGAGAAATGACAACCTTGCCAAGACCCAATACCTTAGAAGACGAGGCATCACCCCACTCGACGTTGGTGGGCATAGATGGAATTTTGTGCATGTCCACCACCAACTCCTTGCTTCCGGTCATATGATTTGTTGCTCCACTATCGAGCAACCATGATCCTCCACCGGAAGCAAACCCCTACATGAAATCAATGATTGGTTTTAGGTACCCATTGAGTAATGGGTCCTTTGATGTTAGCAACAAGGGTCTTAACCCAAATAGACCATTCAATATACTCATAAGGAGAACCAACAATTTTTGCATAAACATGTCCATCACTAGCACGACATAACACATAAGAGGGGTTAAAGTCGCCGGCTTTGTTGGAAGGGTTGGCATTTCCCTTCTTGACATCACCACCTTTCACATTGTTCTTCTTCTCCTTAGGAGCACCCTCTCCCTCCTTCACAAATGTTTGCTTGAGAGGAGGAGGTCGTTTGGTCGTCTTGTCATTCTTCTTCTTCTTATTGGACTTGGGTTAAATCCAACTCCCTCCTTGGCCACAACTTCCTTTTGATTTCTCAAAAGGTCATTGAGGTTTTTCTCACCTTGAATGCATGTCACAAGACCTTTCTTCAATTGCTCTTTCAACTGGGCATTCTCCTCCACAAGATGCACATGCTCACAACACGGGTTAGTAGCATTTGCGTTATCAATTAAGACCATAGGAGGAAAAGTGGCTTTCTCCTTGGTTAACTTCACTTGGAGTTGAGCATGAGACTCCTTGAGGCTAGCATGAGCACCCTTCAAGACCTTGTGAGCCTTGTCAAGTACATCAAACTCCTCTTTGAGTCTAGCAAGATCAACCCCAAGTTTAGCCTTCTCGGAGTTTGCCACACGAGAGACAACAATAGCATGATCAAGATCTTTCTTTAACTTAGCATGGTCATCGTTGTGTGACTCCTCAAGAGTCAAACGATGCCCACGCTCTTCCTCAAGGGCATTAGAGAGATCCGATATCTCATCGGCATAGTCGCGACTATGACCTTCCATCTTAGAGATGGTTTCTTCATGATCCTCGATCATGTCATTGGCTTCACCAAGTTGTTCCAAGAGAGCAACAAAGTGCTTCTTGGATTTGCCCTTGAGTTTACTCATAAAAGACTCAAACTCATTCGACTCTTCATTAGACCCCTCATTTTCATCAATGCAATCCATTAAGGAAGGATTAGTAATGATGGTGGTTTTGATGTTGGGGGTTACCTTGTTGGTGGCTTTAGCCATGAGGCACTTGGCGGTGATGTTTTCATTGGGTGAGTCAAAGAGAGACACCCGGGGAGTACTAGCAATGGCAACGGAGGCCATGACCATCGCTTCTCCATCTTCATCATCGTCATCATCCTCATGGTATTCTTCTTGTACCACTAACCCTCGAGTAGGAGTTTTCTTGGTGAAGTTGTTCTTGTTGGGGAAGAACTTGGCTTTGTCTTTTCGAATGAGCTTGCCACCATTGTCTTCCCGCTTCTCATAAGGACAATCCACAACAAAGTGACTCACATTGCCACAGTTCTAGCAAGTTCTCACTCATTGCTTTCCCTTGAACCCACTTGAATTGTTCTTCTTGAAGTTGGGCCTTGTGTTCTTCTTGCTCCAAAATTGCCTTGAAGCAAGAGCCATGTGCTCATGATAATTATATTTTGTTACCTCGGGGTTTCTCTCCTCATCTTCCTCTTCTTACTCTTCTTCCATGATGACCTTGGCCTTCAAAGCAAGATTGGACTTCTTTGTTCTTTGAGAACGGAGCACCGCTTTGTCGGCGGTTTTGTCCAAGATGCTCATAGCAACGAACTCATCCAACACTTCACTCGAGGTCATGGAGTGGAAGTCCGGTCTTTGACGGATGACGGACGACATGGCCTTGTTGTATGGCATCATGGCCTTGAGGAACTTGTGTTTGATCCAATTGCCATCCGTGTCCTTACTCCCATGATCTCAGAGTGAGAGCGCGAGTTTGGTTACTCTCCAAAAGAGCTCACGAGGTTCTTCATCTTCCTTCATTGCAAATTCATCGGCTTCATCTTGCACCACTTCATAGTTGGAGCGTTGAATGCTTGCGCTTCCCCGATAGAGAGACACAACGCAATGCCACGCGTCTTTGGCCATGGCGTAGGGTCGAAGACAAGGAAGATTTTCGGGAGGAATAGCATCTTGGATGATGAAGAGAGCATTCTCATTGAATTGATTATCCACGGCTTCTCTAGGGGAGAAGTTGCTTGCGTCATGTGGATACAAACCTTCTTCAATGATTCTCCAAAGATTAGTATTCACATTATTTAAATGACGCTTAAAGAGATACACCCAAGAATCAAAATCCTCATTCTTCACAATCTTAGGAGGAGGACCGACATGATTTAAATGAGTAGAGGGAATCGGTCCTCCATAAGTTGGAGGTTCCACATAGGAAAAAAAGACGGTGCCATTTCTACCGCTAGTAGAAGGACCCTTTTCACTATTAGCTTCCCCCTTGTCGGAGGAAGCATCCGTAACCTTCTTAGTGGGATCACCCACTTTCATCAGCGAGGTAGACAGTTTAAGACCTCCTAGATATTTATTAAACATGCTTTCAACCTCGGTCTTCATGGAGGTTTTCAATGTGTCCAAAGCCGCATTGAATTCCTCACGAGAGACCATGGTTCCCCCATCGGCCGTAGACAAGATAGGATTCACACAGGAGTGCTCCTCCACACCGTCTGTGGTGTCAACCATACTCTTCGGACAGCAAAGTCCTTAATAAAGAGAAGAGGCTCTGATACCAATTGAAAGGATCGATATAGTTGACTAGAGGGGGGTGAATAGGCAACTAACAC
Source organism: Triticum dicoccoides (assembly GCF_002162155.2). NCBI lineage: Eukaryota > Viridiplantae > Streptophyta > Magnoliopsida > Poales > Poaceae > Triticum > Triticum dicoccoides. The sequence continues at coordinate 684,373,291 of NC_041381.1, read as the reverse complement.
TTTTTAATATTTTCTTTACCAATTTAAACTTTGCATCAAAGTAGGTTGTCTAGATATGCAACTATGTGAGCAACCTATATGATGCAATAATAACTAGCACATAAGCAAGCAAGGTAACAACACAAATAAGCTTGCGCAAGTAAAGGCACGAGATAACCAAGAGTGGAGCCGGTGGAGACGAGGATGTGTTACCGAAGTTCCTTCCTTTTGAGGGGAAGTACGTCTCCGTTAGAGCGGTGTGGAGGCACAATGCTCCCCAAGAAGCCACTAGGGCCACTGTAATCTCCTCACGCCCTCACACAATGTGAGATGCTGTGATTCCACTATTGGTGCCCTTGAAGGCGGCGACCGAACCTTTACAAACAAGGTTGGGGCAATCTCCACAACTTAATTGGAGGCTCCCAACGACACCACGAAGCTTCACCACAATGGACTTTGGCTCCGAGGTGACCTCAACCGTCTAGGGTGCTCAAACACCCAAGAGTAACAAGATCCGCTAGGGATTAGTGGGGGGAATCGAATATCTAAGTGTAGATCGGGGCCTTGTCACCCAATCCCGAGCAAATCAACAAGTTTGATTGGCTAGGGAGAGAGATCGGCCGAAAATGGAGCTTAGAGCAACAATGGAGTTTAGGGTTGGAAGAGGTGAGTCTTCTTGGAGAAGAAGACCCCTTATATAGTGGGGGACAATTCCAACCTTTACCCGCCACTCAGCCCGCGACCCATGGAACTACCGCACCACAGGCGCGGTACTATAGCACGGGCCTGCGGTACTACCGCGGCGGACCGCGGTACTACCATGGGCGCGGCAGAGCCCAGACCTAAATAAAGGAGCACGGACAGGGCACGGTAGATCCGCAGGAGCGGTACTATCGGGCCCCATGCGGTACTACCACAGGACAGCCGCAGGCCAGGCCCGGTAGGCACAGATGTAAAAAAATTACATCCGTGACTACCTCCGCTGAGAAATTGTTGTGCGAAAATCCGAAACGGAACTACCGCGACCAATGGTGCGGTACTACCGTGAAGGGTGCGGATGTAAAAAATTACATCCGCCCCTACCTCTGCTCCTGCTACTGTACCTGGCCAGGCGCCATGGTACTACCACGCCTCATCACGGTACTACTGTGTAGAGCGCGGATGTAAAAAATTTCATCCATGCCTACTACAGCTTGAGCAGCGGCGCCAGTCCAAAGGTCATGGTACTACCGCTCTGAGGAGCGGTACTACCGTGGGAGCCCACGGTACTACCGTGCCAGAGCCGGTACTACCGCTGGCTCCTATGGTAGTACCGCTCTGAAGAGCAGTACTACCGCTAGCCTGAGAAGAGCAACACGGAGACCTTCATTTCACAGAGACAAGGTGAGTCGGAGGAACACTCCAAAGAGCTTGAGGAAAGGCGGTGCAAAGGGAACGTGTACGTGAGATTCCACCCAAACCTTTCCAAAGCGGACCCCCTCTTGATAGTACAACCTTCTTATGACTCAACTCCACCGAACCGAACCGTAGAGAAACGCCGTCTTCAATAATCTTCGAGGGGCATCAAATCGTCTTGTGTTTAGTCGTGATATATCTGTAAAGCTCAATACACGATTAGTCCGCAAAGGTATTGTCATCAATCACCAAAACTACTGAGGGACAAGAATGCCCTTACACCAGTGACAGTAGGGGCAGCAAGGCACGTATTGTTATGTTGCCATCAAGGATAAAAAGATGTGGTTTTCATCATATTGCTTGAGTTAATTCCTATACATCATGTCATCTTACTTAATGCGTTACTCCGTTCTTTATGAACTTAATACTCTAGGCACATGCTAGATAGCGGTCGATGTGTGGATTAATAGAAGTAGATGCAGAATCATTTCGGTCCACTTGACATAGACTTCATGCCTATTTTCATGATCACTGCCTTAGATATCATCATAACTTTGCGCTTTTCTATCAACTGCTCGGCAGTAATTTGTTCACCCACCGTATTATTTGCTATCTTGAGAGAAGCCTCTAGTGAAACCTATGGTCCCCGGGTCTATTTTCCATCATATAAGTTTCCGTTTTACAATATTAGTTTCCGGTATACTATTCTAACAATCTTTTACTTTCCGATCTATAAACCAAAAATGCCAAAAAAATATTTACTTTACCATTTATCGATCTCTATCGGATCTCACTTTTGCAAGTAACCGCGAAGGGATTGACAACCCCTTTATCGCATTGGGTGCAAGTTTGTTTGATTGCTTTTGCAGGTATTCGGTGATTGTTGCGTTGTCTCCTACTGGATGGATACCTTGGTTCTCAAACTGAGGGAAATACTTATCTCTACTTTTTTGTATCACCCTTTCCTCTTCAAGGGAAAACCAACGCAAGCTCAAGGAGTAGCAGGAAGAATTTCTTGCGTTGTTGCCGGGAGATCTACGCCAAGTCAAGACATACCAAGTACCCATCATAAACTCTCATCTCTTGCATTACATTATTCGCCACTTTCCTCTCATTTTCCTCTCCCCCACTTCTGAAACGATTTTCAAAAGATTTGCCTTTTTGTTTGCCTTCTTTCCATTTGATCTTTTGTTTGCTTGTGTTACCATGTGCCTTCTTTTTGCTTGCATCTTCGCTGGCTAAAAGTTTATGGATCCTCATCCACTTGCTAATCTTTTTAAGAGATCCAATTATGATGAACCAATTTCTAGTGAGTTTTGTGCACTAGATTATCTTTATGAAGTTTTGCTTGAAATTCGTGAATCTGAAAATTGTGACGAAGTGCTTTATGAAGTGATTCACGATAGATCTTTGAATGAAAAGCGTGATTGCAATGATATTATTTTAAATTATATTAATGTCAATTGTGTTAATGATATGCAAACCCCTAAGCTTGAGGATGCTAATTTTGCTATGCCTACTACTTGTTGCAATGATCATGATTGGGGTTATTCTTCTTATGATCTTAAAAATGTATTTAAGCCCCATGATGAATATGAGATTGGTAATAATGTTTGCAATAATATTGAAAGTGGGTTTGGAAGAGTGTCAACTTTAGATCCCACATATTTGAAGAATGTTCAATCTCATGAAATGTTTGATAAAGGTGGGTTTGGAGAGGTCATGACTTTAGTTAATGTTGATCCCACTATTTTGGAAGAGTGTCAAATTTGCATGCATGTGGATCGTGTTGAGAATATGTTATGTGATAGCTATATTGTTGAATTTTCTTATTATCCTACATGTAATTATTATGAGAGAGGAAAATATGGTTGTAGAAATTTTCATGTTACTAAATTACCTCTCTTCATGTTGAGATTGTTATCATCTCTTTCTTCGTCCTTGCATATGCTAGTTTTTTCTTGCCTTGATAATTTGTTTGCTTATAAAATGCCTACGCATAGGAAGTATGTTAGACTTAGATGTGTTCGTCTCATGTTTTATGATGCTTTCTTTGTGCTTCAATTCTTCTCTTTTATGTGAGCATCATTGGAATTATCAATGCCAAGCTAAGTGTGTTAAACAATAGTGCTTGTTGGGAGGCAACCTAATTTTATTTTTGTTCTTTGCTTTTTGTTCCTGTTTTGCAATAGATAATTCATCTAGCCTCTGGTTAGATGTGGTTTTGTGTTTTAATTAGTGTTTGTGCCAAGTAAGACCTTTGGGATGTCTTACGGTGATAGTTGTTTTAATCTTGCTGAGGAACAGAAACTTTTGCACCCAGGAAAATAATTTTCATAATTCACAGGAGTGTGCTTTTGATCTGATTCATTTTGAACTAAATTGGTACACAAATTGTCCAGGTTGTCCCAACTTTTCAGAATTTTTGGAGTAACAGAAGTATTCAAGAGTTACATATTGCTAGAGACTGTTCTGTTTTTTGACAGATTCTGTTTTCTATGTGTTGTTTGCTTATTTTGATGAGTCTATGGGTACTATCAATGGGTACGAACCATGGAAAAGTTGGAATATAGTAGACATTACACAAATATAAATGAAGAATGATTTCACAACAGTACCATAAAGTGGTGATTTATTTTCTTATACTAACGGAGCTTATGAGATTGTGAGTTGAGTTTTGTGTTGTGAAGTTTTCAAGTTTTGGGCAAGGATTTGATGGACTATGGAATAAGGAGTGGCAAGATCCTAAGCTTGGGGATGCACAAGGCACCCCAAGGTAATATTCAAGGAAAATCAAGAGCCTATGCTTGGGGACGCCCAGAAGGCATCCCCTCTCTCGTCTTCGTCTGTCGGTAACTTTACTTGAGCCTATATTTTTTTCACCACATGATAGTGTTTTGCTTGGAGCGTCTTGTATGATTTGAGTTTTTGCTTTTTAGTTTGCCACAATCATCCTTGTTTTACACACCTTTTGAGAGGGGCACGCATGGATGACCCACACGTATAGGGGATCTATCGTAGTCCTTTCGATAAGTAAGAGTGTCGAACCCAACGAGGAGCAGAAGGAAAAGACAAGCGGTTTTCAGTAAGGTATTCTCTGCAAGCACTGGAATTATTGGTAACAGATAGTTTTGTGATAAATAATTAGTAACAGGTAACAAGTAAAAAAAGTAAACAAGGTGCAGCAAGGTGGCCCAATCCTTTTTGTAGCAAACGACAAGCCCGGGCAAACTCTTATATAAAGAAAAGCGCACCCGAGGACACATGGGAATTACTGTCATGTTAGTTTTCATCATGCTCATATGATTCACGTTCATTACTTTGATAATCTGATATGTGTGTGGCCCGGTGCTTGGGAGATGCCCTTCCTTGGACAAGCCTCCCACGTATGATTAACCCCTCAAGAAAGCATCCGCAATTACGAAAGAAGAATTATGGTGAACCTAACTGAGGGAGTCCTGGATTAGGTGGTGTCCGGATGGCCAGACTAAGACCTTTGGCCGGACCCCCGGACTATGAAGATACAAGATTGAAGACTCAGTCCCGTGTCCGGATGGGACTTTCCTTAGCGTGGAAGGCAAGCTTGGCGATACGATATGAAGATCTCCTCCCATTGTAACCGACTCTGTGTAACCGTAGTCCTCTCCGGTGTCTATATAAACCAGAGAGTTTTAGTCCGTAGGACGAAGAACAATCATACCATAGGCTAGATTCTAGGGTTTAGCCACTCCAATCTCGTGGTAGATCTACTCTTGTACTACCCATATCATCAATATTAATCAAGCAGGAGTAGGGTTTTACCTCCATCGAGAGGGCCTGAACCTGGGTAAAAACATCGTGTCCCTTGTCTCCTGTTACCATCCGCCTAGACACACAGTTCGGGAGCCCTACCCGAGATCCGCTGGTTTTGACACCGACATTGGTGCTTTCATTGAGAGTTCCTCTGTGTCGTCACCTTTAGGCCCGATGGCTTCTTCGCTCGTCAATCGTGATGCGGTCTGGGATGGGACTTTTCTCCCCGGACAGATCTTCGTATTCGGCCACTTTGCACTGTGGGCCGACTCGTTCGGCCATCTGGAGCAGATCGAAAGCTACGCCCCTGGCCATCACATCAGGTTTGAAAGCTTAAACTACATGGCCGACATCCGCGGGGACTTGATCTTCGACGGATTCGAGCCACGACCGGGCGCGCCGCACTGTCACGATGGGCATGATTTAGCTCTGTCATCGGACAACGCCCAGAGCGTCGCTCAGGTGTCCGCTCCGACCATTAGCTCGGAGCCCACTATGCCAGTCGGGGATGGACGGTTGGACGCCGCCCCGGAAACTGCAATCTCTACGGCGATAGGGCCGGATACCAGCCTAGTCCCTTGCGAGGCCCGTGACTCCAAGGTGCCGGACTCCGATCTGGACTCCGTAAATCCCGCACCTCTTCCGATTAAGCCCGATTGGGCTCCGGTCATGGAGTTCACCGCCGTGGATGTCTTTCAGTACTCACCTTTCGGCAACATCCTAAATTCGTTAAAGTCTCTCTCTTTGTCAGGAGAGCCCTGGCTGGACTACGGCCAACACGGTTGGGATGCGGACGGCGAAGAAATTCGTAGCCCACCCACCACCCACTTCGTAGCCACTGTCGACGATTTAACCGACATGCTCGACTTCGACTCCGAAGACATCGATGGCATGGACGCCGATGAAGGAGACAATCAAGAACCAGTGCCTATAGGGACCTGGAAAGCCACCTCGTCATATGACATATATATGGTGGACACCCCTAAAGCTGGGGATGGGGAGGAGAAAACGGAGGATGATCCTTCCAAGAAGCAACCCAAGCGCCGACATCAGCGGCGCCGCTCTAAGTCCCGCCAAAGCAAAAACGGCGATTCCGGCATCGGAGATAACAATACGCCGGACAGTGCCGAGGACAACCCCCTCCAGCAGGATTCAGTGCAGGAGGACGAAGGAGCCAGCCCTCATGAGAGAGCGGCCGACAAAGAAGACGAGGACGACAACTACATGCCTCCCTCCGAAGACGAGGCAAGCCTCGACGACGACGAATTCGTCGTGCCAGAGGATCCCGTCGAACAAGAACGTTTCAAACGCAGACTCATAGCCACGACAAGCAGCCTCAAGAAGAAACAACAGCAGCTTAGAGCTGACCAAGACTTGCTAGCCGACAGATGGACCGAAATCCTAGCAGCCGAAGAGTATAAACTAGAACGGCCATCCAAGAGCTATCCGAAGCGCAGGCTGCTACCCCAACTTGAGGAGGAAGCAACTAAACCTACAACACCAGCGTACGATGCGCCCGATCGGCCACCCCGTGGCCGCGATAGAGAGGCCTTCAGGCCGTCAACCCAGGCCGCCCCCCGACACTGCTCAAGACATACTAGAGTACGGGGAGACGCAACAGACCTGTGAGACATCTTGGAGAATAAGGCAAGGCAAACAAAGATCGATCTACGGATCGCATGGGCGCCCCGCTTCACGTGACACTAGCCGTCACGCCGGAAATAATAAGTATGGCCCGGCTGAATACAACAGACCAAGCTCGTCCGAGCTGCGTCGTGATATAGCCCAGTACAGGGGCGCCCCACACCCACTATGCTTCACAGACGAAGTAATGGATCATCAAATCTCCGAGGGCTTCAAGCCCATAAACATCGAATCATACGATGGCACAACAGATCCTGCGGTATGGATAGAGGATTATCTCCATCACATGCACATGGCCCGTGGTGATGATCTACACGCCATCAAATACCTCCCGCTCAAGCTTAAAGGACCGGCTCGACATTGGCTTAATAGCCTGCCAGCAGAGTCAATTAGTTGTTGGGAGGACCTGGAATCCGCATTCCTTGACAACTTCCAGGGCACGTATGTGCGACCACCAGACGCCGATGACCTAAGCCACATAATCCAGCAGCCAGAGGAATCGGCCACACAATTCTGGACACGGTTCCTGACCAAGAAAAACCAAATAGTTGATTGTCCGGACGCTGAGGCCCTCGCAGCCTTCAGGCACAACATCCGAGACGAATGGCTTGCCCGGCACCTAGGACAAGAAAAGCCGAAGTCTATGGCAGCCCTCACGACACTCATGACCCGCTTCTGCGCGGGAGAAGACAGCTGGCTAGCTCGTAGTAACAAACATGTCCAAGAGCTCCGGCAATTCGGATACCAAGGATAACAATGGCAGGTCACGTCGCAACAAGCATAAACGCCGCATTAACGGTGACAATACTGAGGATAGGGCAGTCAATGCCGGATTCAGAGGCTCTAAACCGTGTCAGCAGAAGAAGCCATTCAAAAGAAACCCTCAGGGCCCATCCAGCTTAGACCGGATACTCGATCGCTCGTGCCAGATACACGGCACACCCGAACAACCAGCCAATCACACCAACAGGGATTGTTGGGTGTTCAAGCAGGCAGGCAAGTTAAGTGCCAAGACCAGAGACAAGGGGCTACATAGCGATGACGAGGAGGGGCCCCAGCCACCAAACAACAAAGGACAGAAGGGATTTCCCCCGCAAGTTTGGACAGTGAATATGATATACACAACCCACATCCCCAAAAGGGAGCGGAAGCATGCTCTCAAGGTCGTCTATGCGCTGGAGCCAGTCACCCCAAAGTTCAACCCATGGTCCTCCTGCCCGATCACCTTCGATCGACGGGACCATCCCACCAGCATCCGTCACGGCGGATTCGCCGCACTGGTCCTAGACCCAATTATCGACGGATTCCACCTTACCAGAGTCCTAATGGACGGCGACAGTAGCCTGAACCTGCTTTACCAGGACACAGTGCGAAAAATGGGCATCGATCCTTCAAGGATTAAACCCATAAAGACAACCTTCAAAGGTGTCATACCAAGGGTAGAAGCCAGCTGTACAGGCTCAGTCACACTCGAGGTGGTCTTTGGATCCCCGAATAACATCCGGAGCGAGGAGTTAATCTTCGACATAGTCCCATTCCGCAGCGGCTATCATGCCCTGCTCGGGCGAACCGCATTTGCCAAATTCAATGCGGTGCCGCACTACACATATCTCAAGCTCAAGATGCCAGGACCTCGCGGAGTCAGCACGGTAAACGGAAACACCGAACGCTCTCTCCGAACGGAGGAGCACACGGCGGCCCTGGCAGCGGAAGTACAGAGTAGCCTCTCAAGGTAGTTCTCCAATCCAGGTGCCAAACGTCCGGACAACGTCAAGCGATCCTGAAGTAACCTACAACAAATCCGGCTGGCACGTTCCGAGCAAGCATAGCAGTGCGGCCCCAACCCCGGCCCCCGTCAAATGGCGATACTGGTACCAGGCGTTCATAATTACGCCTTAGAGATACCATGGGCATAAGGGGAGGGGCACAACAACGACACGCCCAGAATGCGGCTCAACCGCACTAAGGGGCTCCCTATTTCACCGTTTTCCTTTTCACACACTTTCAGGACCCAACTATTCGAAAGGCCTGTCCGGCAATACTCTCGCCGAACCAACGATGCAATAACTAGGGAGGAAGCAAGCCACGTCAAAAGTCCAGGTGGTCTCTATAACGAGTTTAATACCTGTTTCTCTTACAATCCTACAGCTTGCCCCTGAAGGGGAATATGTCAAATACTCCCATCTCTTGCTTACCGCACTTTTTGTATCATTCTGCTTTCGCAACAGCCCTTTTTTTAATGAACAATATATAGCTCTTACCTATTATTGTACTTATTTTTATATGCAAATATGTTCACTCATGACACTGTGCAACCGTGCACTTTGGTACGGATAATACACCAGGGGCTTACAACACCCCATAACATGGTGTGAGAAGACCGAACACTCTAACAAGTGCGGCACCCCGAACTTATAACACTATATGCATTGGCTCCGAATCATGTCTTTGGTCAATAGTTGGGTTTGCCCGGCTCCCATGTTTTGGTACCTTACGTTCCGCATTGTTGGATAAGGTAGCGTTGGGAGAACTACTGTGATTGTGCCCCAGTTGAGCTGGGTTAACACCTCAGTAGAGAAAGCTAAAACTGACTGTCATGATAGTGCGAGAGACCGGTCGCTATTCGTGAGGTTTCTTCGAGTCCTTAAAGACTTATGCCGCTTCGAGTGAGGAACCGGACTTATCCGGCCTAGGCGTGGATAGCGCCCCGAACTCGGTCTTCCGAATACTAGGGGCTTCGCCGAAATTTAAAATTATAGAATTCTATGGCTAAGTTAGAGTGATAAAGCATTATAAGTCCGACGGCCTGGTTCGTTGTGCTGAACGCCTCCCTAGATGGACCCAAGAATGGGAACAAGAGCGCTCAGGTTTATCCCGAACACCCCAGCACTCGTGGCATGCGGGTCGAAGCTGACGACTTGCATCTCTCAGATTTGATAAATGGCCGCACAGAAGGTAATATTTTAAATTAACAAGCGCTGCTTAACACATATGAACAAAGCTTCAGCATACAGGATAACAAATGCGAATTTACTCAAAAATTACATCTTTGGAGCACTCATCCGCTATGCGGAGGGCACCCTTCAGAACGCCATTATAATACATCTCGGGCATACGATACTCCTTGCCCGGCGGTGGCGCATCCGTCAACAGCTTATCCGCGTCTAGCTTGCCCCAGTGCACCTTAGCACGGGCAAGGGCCCGATGGGCACCTTCAATACAAACGGAGCGCTTGACGACCTCAATCCACGGACACGCGTCCACCAGCCGCCGCACCAGACTGAAGTAGCTCCCAGGCATGACTTCTCCAGGCCACAGCCGAGCTATGAGGCCCTTCATGGCCTCTTCGGCCACCTAGTGGAGCTCGACCAGCTGCTTCAGCTGGTCGCTCAGGGGCACCGGATGTTCGGCCTCAGCATACTGAGATCAGAACACTTTCTCCGTCGAGCTCCCCTCTTTAGCGCGGTAGTATGCGGCAGCATCAGACACACTACGGGGCAGATCGGCGAACGCTCCTGGAGAGCTCCGGATTCGGGTAAGTAGCAGATAATTAACTTTCATATTTTTGCTTTGCATAAAGAATGCCTTACCCGCCGCTATCTTCTTCGTCGCCTCGATCTCCTGAAGGGCCTTCTAGGCTTCGGCCTTAGCAGTGTTGGCACTCTCAAGAGACAAGGCAAGCTCGGACTCTCGAGTCTTCGAGTCACGCTCCAAACTCTCATGTTTTTCCACGAGAGCCTGGAGCTCTTGCCGCACCTCCGCCACCCGCGCCTCCTGCTTCTCTCGCTCGGTGCGCTCCAAGGCCGCACTCTTTTCGGCCTTCGAAACCGCCTCTTTCACGGTCGCCACCTCGGTCGCGGCTCCTGCAACATTAACGTTGGTCCTGTTATTATTATGCAACCAAGTATTTCTATATACATTTACAGGAGGTACTATGTACCCTCTTTTTCCTCGAGCTGCTTCTTGGCACAGCCGAGCTCGCTCTCGGACCGCTCGAGGCTTTCCTTCAAGGCATTGACCTCCGCAGTCAGTGTGGCAGAGGTCAGCAGCGCAGCCTGCATTCCCATATTGACATATTTCTATTAGACTCCTGCGTATATCTTTTGAGACCCTCAGTTCGGCTTTTCTTTCCGAACAGCGAGCATCAGGGGCTACTGTCTATGCGGTAACATTTTTATATATGTTTCCGAACACATACCTCAAAGCCCGTTAACAGGCTTGTGCAGGCCTCCGTTAGCCCGCTCTTGGCGGACTGAACCTTCTGAATCACCGCACTCATAACAGTGCGGTGTTCTTCGTCGATGGAGGCGCCGTTAAGCGCCTCCAGCAAATTGTCCGGCGCCTCCGGGTGGACGAAAGTCGCCAACGTCGCAGGCTTGCCCTTCTTATGAAGGCGCCGCCTGTCGGGCTCTGGAACCACTGATGGTTCTGGAGCAGTGTCCGGCCCGGGGGCGGACTTAGATCCCTCCGGGGCTTTACCCCCTTTGGGCTGGGAGTCTGAAAGGTCGCCTTGTGGCGCTTCCAGGACCACCTCCTCCTGGTTTTGTCCCCTACGGGACTCCGCCTCAGCATCGTTTGTAGGGAGAGGGGAGGAGGCCGTCGGAAGTAAAGCGCTATTCACATCCAACGAATTCAGAGATCCGCTCGACGAATCGCCAAGCTGAGCTCTGGGCGGACTGCATGATTATCTTCGGTGTTAGAAGCTATCAAATAATAAAGGAGTGCAATAATTCATTCGGGTAGCCGGATACTTACGATTTTGCCAGGGGCTTGACCCTGGATGGCCAGTCCTCCCCGCCGTCTTCGGCGTCAGGGACATAGTCCGGCAGAAGGGACTTCCCCTTCTTGGACCCTCCGGCTTCCCCAGATGGGGCGGCCTTTCCCTTCTTTCCTCCCCCCGTTGGAGGGGGAGAGGCATCTTCTTCTTCCTCCTCCTCGTCTTCAGAGGCGGAGGGTGCGTTGGGGCCGTCGGGCAAATCCAACGACACCGGGCGCCGGGAACTCTTTCGGGTCCCCGTGGCCTTCTCCTTGGCCTTCTTCTCCAGCACCACGTGGGGTGCCGGAATGAGTAGCTTCGCTAAGTCTGCGTCTACTAGGCCTTCGGGCAAAGGGGCCGGACAGTCGAACTGTCCGGATGTCCTCTTCCAGTCATGTCAAAGGAACAGGGGTTTAGATCCCACATAAAGTCACACTATGAAATTAGGGTATCCCGTAAGGGACTAAAGGTAAGCTTACTTCGGAGGCTTGACGTTTGGCGCAGAACCCGCGATCCTCGGTGACGGGAGGGGAGACCTCGGAACTCTTGAAAAGCACCTTCCAGGCGTCCTCGTGCTTCGTTTCGAAGAGCCGGGATAGAGTCTGGTGCCGGGCCGGGTCGAACTCCCACAAATTGAAGTCCCGTCGTTGACACGGGAGGATCCGGCGGAAGAGCATGACCTGGACCACGTTGACAAGCTTGACCTTCTTTGTCACCAGGTCTCGGACACAGGTTTGGAGTCCGGTCACCTCTTCCGGATTGCCCCACGACAGGCCCGTCTCTTTCCAAGATGTGAGCCGGGTGGGGATGCCGGATCGAAATTCAGGGGTCGCTGCCCATTTAGGGTCACACGGCTCGGTGATATAAAACCACCCAGATTGCCACCCTTTGATGGTTTCCACGAAGGCACCCTCGAGCCAGGTGACATTGGCTATCTTGCCCACCATGGCGCCTCCGCATTCCGCCTGTCGGCCTTGCATGACCTTCGGCTTGACGCTGAAGATCTTCAGCCATAGGCCAAAGTGGGGCCGGATGCGGAAGAAGGCCTCGCACACGACGATAAACGCCGAGATATTGAGGATGAAGTTCGGGGCCAGATCGTGGAAGTCCAGGCCGTAGTAGAACATGAGCCCCCAGACAAACGGGTGAAGAGGAAAACCCAGTCTGCGGAGGAAATGGGGAAGAAAAACAACCCTCTCATGGGGCCTGGGGGTGGGGATGAGTTGCCCCGCATCTGGGAGCCAGTGCGCGATGTCGTTAGACAAGTATCCGGCCTTCCTCAGGTTTTTGATTTGTCCCTCCGTGACGGAGGAGGCCATCCATCTACCTCCCGCTCCAGACATGGTTGGAGAAGTTTGAGGTGGGAAGTGCGGGCTTGGGCGATGGAGCTCGAGCGCACAGGGACAGATAAGAAGAGGAGGAAGAGGGCGTGAATGGAAAAGGCGGATTCTTATCCCCTTATATGGGCGGCCAAAACTACGAGCCCCCACCGGCCTGATAAAACTCGCTTATCTCCCAAGCGCCGCGGTTAATGGCGCGGTTGGGTTACCCACACCCGTATTGATGAGAATCCCGAAATAAGGGGACACGATCTCTGCTTTGACAAGACGTGCCAAGGAAACCGCCTCGCTAAACGCGCTGAGGTGGAACAATAAAATGAATAAAGAGCCTGGCTGTGGCATGATGTCACGCCACGAAATACGTCAGCAGATCCGATTGATAGAAATATTATTCTCTCTACGAAGGAATGTGGAACTTATTTTGCAGAGCCGGACACTACCCTGGTGTTCAACATCTTCTATGAAATATTCGGAGGAGGAACCCACCTTGCAATGCCGAAGACAACTTGCATGCCGGACTCGTCGTCATTGAAACCTGGTTCAGGGGCTACTGAGGGAGTCCTGGATTAGGGGGAGTCCTGGATTAGGGGGTGTCCGGATGGCCGGACTAAGACCTTTGGCCGGACCCCCGGACTATGAAGATACAAGATTGAAGACTCCGTCCTGTGTCCGGATGGGACTTTCCTTGGCATGGAAGGCAAGCTTGGTGATACAATATGAAGATCTCCTCCCATTGTAACCGACTCTGTGTAACCCTAGCCCTCTCCGTGTCTATATAAACTGGAGAGTTTTAGTCCATAGGACGAAGAACAATCATACAATAGGCTAGATTCTAGGGTTTAGCCACTCCGATCTCGTGGTAGATCTACTCTTGTACTACCCATATCATCAATATTAATCAAGAAGGAGTAGGGTTTTACCTCCATCGAGAGGGCCCGAACCTGGGTAAAAACATCGTGTCCCTTGTCTCCTGTTACCATCCGCCTAGACGCACAGTTCGGGACCCCCTACCCGAGATCCGCCGGTTTTGACACCGACACTAACCATAGCATGAAACATATGGATCCAAATCAGCCCCTTATGAAGCAACGCATAAACTAGGGTTTAAATTCTATCACTCTAGCAACCCATCATCTACTTATTACTTCCCAATGCCTTCCCCTAGGCCCAAACAATGGTGAAGTGTCATGTAGTCAACGTTCACATAACACAACTAGAGGAAAGACAACATACATCTCATCAAAATATCAAACGAATACCAAATTCACATGATTACTTATAACCACTGTTCAAGAAATCTTCCGATCCACCGATTAATCTTCCGATTTATCGCTAATTGGGGGGTGACCGATAAGATTATGCCTTATCTCTGTCGTTTATCTTTTGGACCGCTTTATCACTCTGACAAGCGATTTATCGGGAATCTACTGATAAATCAGACCTATTCATAGCACGATGTTTGCAAAAACTATGTTAGTTATGTTTTGTGGACCTTGTTATGGAATATGTACTATTGTTCTATTTTGTTTGCCATTATACGAGGATTCAAAGGCTAGAAACCAAGGTAACACTTCTATCAAATATTGTTTTGGTGTTGAATATAGCGTATTTTAGTGTTTGCAACCTGAGATTTGCAAAAAATATCCGATTAATAGTCGACTGTTAAAATCGATTGATCGGCCGATTTCCGATTAATCTCTAATCCCTAGCTGACCTAGACGATAACGATAAGCTATATCCTCAATATTGCTTATAAAAAGACTTCTCCCATGTCCTCGGGAATAAAAGTAACTACTCACAAAGCATATCCATGTTCATAATCAGAGTAGTATTAATTATCATTAAGGATCTGAACATATGATCTTCCACCGAATAAACCAACTAGCATCAACTACAAGGAGTAATCAACATTACTAGCAACCCACAGGTACCAATCTGAGGTTTTGAGACAAAGATCGGATACAAGAGATGAACTAGGATTTGAGAGGAGATGGTGCTGGTGAACATGTTGATGGAGATTGACCCCCTCTCGGTGAGAGAATCGATGGCGACGACGATGGCGATGATTCCCCCCTCCCAGAGGGATGTTTCCCCGGCAGAACAGCTCCACCGGAGCCCTAGATTGGTTCTGCCCAAGTTCCGCTTCGAGACGGCGGTGCTTCTCCCGAAAGCTTCCTTCTTATTTTTTTTCATGTCAGAACACACCATATAGCAGAAGATGGGCGTCAGGGTCCTGCCAGGGGGCCCACAAGGATGGGGGTGCGCCCAGGGGGATAGGGCGCGCCCTCCACCCTTGTGCCTAGCTGGTGGCCCCCCTCTGGTACTTTCTTCACTCAATATTTTTTATTTATGCCAAAACGATTCTCCCTGAAGTTTCAAGAATTTTGGAGTTGTGCAGAATAGGTCTCTAATATTTGCTCCTTTTCCAGTCTAGAATTCCAGCTGCCGGCATTCTCCCTCTTCATGTAAACCTTGTAAAAAAAGAGAGAAAAGGCATAAGTATTGTGATATAATGTGTAATAACATCCCATAATGCAATAAATATCAATATAAAAGCATGATGCAAAATTGACGTATCAACTCCCCCAAGCTTAGACCTTGCTTGTCCTCAAGCGAAAGCCAATATCAAAAAATATGCCCATATGTTTAGAGATAGAGGTGTTGATAAAATAAAATAAAATAAAATACGCATATGAGGGCATCATGATCATCTTTAGAATAGCAACATATATTGTCATATAATTTCTCATGCTAAAGTAACAATTCATTCATTCACAAGGTAAAGTATGAATCAAAAACTTCATTGAAAACTAAAAAACTATGATCTCAGTCATTGAAGCAATTGCAATTTATCATAACATCGGAAAGAGTCAATATAAGAGCTTTTCAGCAAGTCCACACACTCAACTATCATTTAGTCTTTCACAATTGCTAATACTCACGCGATACTTATGGGTACAAAGTTTCAATTGGACACAGAGAAAATAGGGGCTTATAGTTTTGCCTCCCAACCTTTTACCTCAAGGGTAATGTCAACAATAATACTTTATGAAAACCTACATCCGAGTGGATATATATATCCGGATCTCTCCAACACATAGCGCCTTGCCAAAGGAAAAAGTGTAAAAAGGAAAAGTGAAGATCACCATGACTCTTGTATAAGGGTAGAATGTAAAAAGAAGATAGGCCCTTCGCAGAGGGAAGCAGAGGTTGTCATGCACTTTTATGATTGGATGCACAAAATCTTAATGCAAAAGAACGTCACTTTATATTGCTGCTTGTGATAAAGAACTTTATTATGCAGTCCGTCGCTTTTATTTCTTCCATATCACAAGTTCGTATAAAGCTTATTTTCTTCACACTAATAGATCATACATATTTAGAGAGCATTTTTTATTGCTTGCAAGGATGACAACTTACTTGAAGGATCTTACACAATCCATAGGTAGGTATGGTGGACTCTCATGGCGAAATTGGGTTTAGGGATGTTGGGAAGCACACATAGTATCTCTACTTGGTGCAAAGAATTTGTCTAGCATGATAGGGGAAGGCAAGCTCAACATCTTGGATGGTCCATGAAAATATAACTATTCGGATATTAGAAAGCATATCTCGTTATGTTGTCTTCTGATGCCTGCTTGAACTATGTCAGTATTTTCCCAAAGAGGAAGGGACGATGCAGCACAATGACTGTAGGTATTTCCCTCAGTGATGAGACCAAGGTTATCGAACCAGTAGGAGAACCAAGCAACACAACGTGAACAACCCTTGCACACAAATAATAAATAGTCGCAACCCGACGTGTTAAAGGTGTTGTCAATTCCTTTCGGGTAACGGTGCCTCGAAATTGCGAGAAACGTGATAAAGTTGTGATAGATAGGATAAATAGATCACAAAATAAATAAAGTGCAGCAAGGTATTTTTGGTTTAATAGATCTGAAAATAAAAACAAAGGAAAATAGATCGCAAAGGAAAATATGATGAGAAGAGACCCGGGGGCCGTAGGTTTCACTAGTGGCTTCTCTCGAGAAAAATAGCAAACGGTGGGAAAACAATTACAGTTGGGCAATTGATATAACTTCAAATAATCATGACGATATCCAGGCAATGATCAGTATATAGGCATCACGCCCAAGATTAGTAGACCGACTCCTGCCTGCATCTACTACTATTACTCCACACATCGACCACTATCTAACAAGCATCTAGTGTATTAAGTTCATGGAAAAACGGAGTAATGCAATAAGAATGATGACATGATGTAGACAAGATATATTTATGTAGAAATAGACCCCATCTTGTTATTCTTAATAGCAACAATACATACATGTCGTTTCCCCTTCTGTCACTGGGATCAAGCACCGTAAGATCGAACCCATCACAAATCACCTCTTCCCATTGCAAGATAAATAGATCAAGTTGGACAAACAAAACCCAAATATCGGAGAAGAAATACGAGGCTATAAGCAATCATGCATATAAGAGATGAAAGAAGACTCAAATAACTTTCATGGATAAAAACATAGATCTGATCATAAACTCAAAGTTCATCAGATCCCAACAAACACACCGTAAAAAGACCTACATCATATGGATCTCCACGAGACCATTGTATTGAGAAACAAGAGAGAGAGAGAGAGAGAGAGAGAGAGAGAGAGAGAGAGGAAGCCATCTAGCTACTAACTACGGACCCGTAGGTCTACAAAGAACTACTCACGCATCATCGGAGAGGCACCAATGGACATGATGAACCCCTCTGATATGGTGTCTAGATTGGATCTGGTGTTTCTTGAACTTGCGGCGGCTGGAATTGATTTTCGTCGACTCCCCTAGGGTTTCTGGAATATTGGGGTATTTATAGAGCAAAGAGGCGGTGCAGGACGATGTCAAAAACAAGAAGAAAACAGCAACTGGCACTGGGCACTATGTTAATAGGTTAGTACCAAAAAATGATATAAAATGGCTATAAAATGATTGTAAAACATCCAAGAATGATAATATAACAACATGTAACAATAAAAAATTATAGATACATTGGAGACGTATCAGCATCCCCAAGCTTAATTCCTGCTCGTCCTCGAGTAGATAAATGATAAAAATAGAATTTTTGATGTGAAATGCTGCCTAACATGCTCATCACATAATCTTTTCTTTGTAGCATGGACATTTGGACTTTTATATGGTTCAAAGCAATAGTCTAGTTTTGACATGAAGACTTTAATACCCAGGCATACCAACAAGCAACCATGTCTTTCAAAATATCAACATTAAACCAAGTTATCCCTAGCCCATTATGCTCAACTATTTGATCCATTAATGAAACACACTCGAATATTATCTACACCTAATGCTCAAATATGATCATGGTGCCCCTTAGTTGGTGCTTTATAATAGAAGATGGAGACTAAAATTCAAAATAAAAATTGCATAAAGTAAAAGAAAGGCCCTTCATAGAAGTTAGTAGGGATTTGTAGAGGTTCCAGAGCTCAAGGCAAAAATTGAGAGATAAAAACATTTTGGGAGGCATAATTCTACTTCCCTCTGTGAAAGGCCTATCTGTTTACTTTATGCAAAAAAAAGAGTCACCATCTTCTCTTATAAAGCACCAACTAAGGAGCACTATGATCGTACTTGAGCATTGGATGTAACAAATATTCGAGTGTGTTTTGTGAATGGATCAATGATTGAGCATGATGGACTAGGGATAACTTTCTTTAGTCTTGATATTTTGAAAGACATGGTTGCTTGTTGATATGCTTGAGTATTGAAATCTTCATGTCAAAACTAGACAATTGCTTTGAATCATCTAAAAGTCCAAATGTCCATGCTACAAAAGAAAAGAATATGTGATGAACATGTTAGGCAACATTCCACATCAAAAATTATGTTTTTTATCATTTACCCACTCGAGGACGAGCAGAAATTAAGCTTGGGGATGCTGATACGTCTCCAACGTATCTATAATTTTTTGTTGTTCCATGTTGTTATATTATCATTCTTGGATGTTTTACAATCATTTTATAGCAACTTTATATCATTTTTTGGGACTAACCTATTGACATAGTGCCGAGTGCCACTTGCTATTTTTTGCTTATTTTTTACTTCGCAGAATATCCCTCTCAAATGGAGTCCAAACGCAGCGAAACTTTTTGAAGATTTTTTTTCCAAAAGACAACTTGGTGGACAAGAAAGGATCATAGGGGCGGCATGTGGGGCCAACAAGACACCAGGACACCCTGATGGGTTGTGGGGCCCATAGTGGTCTCCTGCACCGCCTCTTTGCCCTATAAATTCTCAAATATTCTATAAACCCTAGGAGAGCAGATGAAACACAATTCCAGCCGCCGCAAGTTCCAGAACCACGAGATGCAATCTAACACCATCATAGAGGGGTTCATCATCCTCATTGGTGCCTCTTCAGTGATGCGTGAGTAGTCCACCATAGACCTATGGGTCCGTAAGCAGTAGCTAGAGGGCTCATTCTCTCTTTTTGATTCTCAATACAATGGTCTCTTGGAGATCTATTTGATGTAAACCTTTCTACGACGTGTTTGTTGGGATCTGATGAACTTTGAGTTTATGATCAGATCTATATCCATGAATATTATTAGAGTCTTCTTTGATCTATTATATGCATGATTATTTATAGCCTTCTATTTCTTCTTCGAATCTTTGGTTTAGTTAGGCGAACTAGATCGATTTTTCTTGCCATGGGAAGAGGCGCTTTGTTATGGGTTCGATCTTGCGGTGTCTTCTCCCAGTGATAGGAGGGGCAGCGAGCCACACATGTATCACTGCTATTAAAGATAACAAGATGGGGTATATTCCTACATGAATAGATCTTGTCTACATCCTGTCATCATTCTTATTGCATTACTCCGTTTCTCCATGAACTTAATACACTAGATGCATGCTGGATAGCGGTCGATGTGTGGAGTAATAGTAGTAAATGTAGGCAGAAGTCGGTCTACTAATCTTGGACATGATGCCTATATATTGATAATTGCCTTGGATATAGTCATAATTATTCGATCTTCTGTCAGATGCCCAGTAGTAATTTGTTTACCCACCGTACGCTATTTTCTCGAGAGAAGCCACTAGTGAAATCTATGGCCCCCGGGTCTATCTTTTATCATATTGCTTTCAGATCTATTTTTAATCGCATTTTTTTCAGATCTGTTATTTCAAAATCCCAAAAATACCATGCTGCACTATTTCTTTACTTATTTTATTTTGCGTTTTATTCAGATATATTTATCCAACCAGATATAAACCAATCTATCTGTTTACCGAGGAGGGATTGACAACCACTCTTACGCGTTGGGTTGCGAGGATTTGTTCTTTGTGTGCACGCACCCGTTTACATAGTGTTCCTTGGTTCTCCTACTAGATTGCTACCTTTCTTTCATAACTGAGGGAAATATCTACCGTAGTTGTACTACATCATCTCATCCTCTTTGGGGAAATACCAACGCAGTTTCAAGCCGCATCAGTCAACTATACTACTTTAGATGTGATATCACATGAAGATGGAGAGTACTATATCAAAATGACAGTTCAAGATGTTGAAAATAGATTCATATGGGACTTAATAGTAGTTTATGGAGATGCACAACCTTCAGGGAAAGACAAATTCCTTGCAAAATTATCTAGAATTTTGCAGGATAGTGTGAACTCCATCCTAATAGGAGGGGATTTTAACATTATCAGGGAAGCATCTGAAGAAAACAAACCTGGTACCCCAGGTCACTGGAGTTTCCTGTTCAATTCCATTATAGAACAAGCTGGGGCGAGGGAACTAAAAAATGCATGGCAGACAATACACTTGGGGGAATAATTTGCCCCAACCCACCTTTGAGAAATTGGATAGAATCTTATGTAGTGTGGAGTGGGAAGAAAGTTACCCTTTGATTGAGATTTCTACTCTTTGTAGGGAAAATTTTGATCATGTTCCACTTTTTTATACTGGTGATGTAGTTAAAATATATCCTATTTTCAGATTTGAAAACTCCTGGTTTCTCAGGGAGGGCCTAGATGATTTAGTGATTAATTCTTGGAAGAGTATAGGATCTAAAATCTCTAGCTTAGACAATTGGCAGACAAAATTAAGATACCTGAGACCAAAACTGAAAGGGTGGAATGGAAACATGAACACATGGTACAGAGAACGTAAGAGAGATATCCTGGGGAAACTTGACAATATAGATAAAAAGTGTGAGGTTTATGGCTTGAAAATTGCTAACAAAAAAAGAACAAATGGAGCTCAGGGCACAACTAGAAAGGTTGCTAAGTCAAGAGGAAGCTAAGTGGAAACAGACAACTAAAATTGATGAATTAGTGGATGGGGATTGCAACACAAAGTATTTTCATGCAAAAGCTAATGGAAGGCGTACGAGAAACAAAATTACAGGATTAGATCGAGATGAAGGGAGGATTGAGGGGGATAAAAAGTTGATTGATTATATCACTAACTTCTATAAGGGGCTAATTGGTCACCCTGAAGTATCTCATATATCTTTATGTTTAGATAATTCTACAACTATGTTACCAGCTCATAAAGAAGCTTTGGTTGAGGAATTCTCAATGGAGGAAATTAAGAAAGCAGTTTTCCAAATGGCACATAAAAAATCTCCTGGCCCAGATGGCTTTATTGCTGAATTTTATGATTTCAAACAAATGATTGATGATTTCTATAATGGGGTTTTGGATACTAAAAGACTGAACTATGGGATTTTTACCCTCTTACCTAAAAAAAGGTAATTAGATTCAGAAGTATAGGCCTATATGTTAGCTGAATGTGAGTTTCAAAATCTTCACAAAAGTTTTAATGAATAGATTGAATTTGGTGGCTGATACAATAGTTTTTCTAGTCCAAACTACCTTTATTAAAGGTAGATGCATTATGGAAGGGGTCTTGGTGTTGCTTGAAGCTTTAAACAATGTGCATACCAATAAATAGGACGCTTTGCTATTTAAGGTTGATTTTGAAAAAGCTTATGAGAAAAAAATGGCCTTTTTTATTACAAATGCTAAAAGGGAAAGGATTCCCTGATAAATGGATAGACTCGGTTATGGGGACAATCAGAGGGGGGAAAGTTTGTATCAAAGTTAATGAGAATTATGGTCCATATTTTCCTACTCATAAAGGGCTGAGACAAGGGGATTCCCTATCCCCCTTAATGTTCAATTTAGTAGCTGATGCTTTGGCTATTTTAATGGATAATGCTAGGAAAGCTAGCCTAATCAATGGCATGTTGTGTGAATCCTTGGACGGTGGTGTTAATATGCTGCAATATGCAAATGCCACTAGTTTCCTTATGAAAGATGATTATGAAAGTGCTCACAATTTGAAATATATATTATGCTTGTTTGAACAAATGTCTGGTTTGAAAATCAACTTCCATAAAAGTGAATTGTTCCTGTTTGGGAATGCTGTTGAAAAAAGACAAGAATATTCTAGGATATTTACCTGTCCACTGGGAGTCCTCCCACTGAAATATTTGGGCTCCCTATTAACAAAAAAAGTATTAGAAATAAACACTGGGAATCCTCTGAGGGAAAAATGGAGAAGAAATGTAGGACCTGGCAAGGCAGGTTGCTAGCCAATGCTGGGAGACTGACGTTGATACAATCTTCCATGATAGGTATACCTTACATGCATCATGATGTCCTTTTATGGGTTGCCTGTTGGAGTGAATAAAAGAATGGAATTTTTTAGGGATAAATTGTTGTGGCAGGAAAAATTGATAAGAAAAGAATACCACTTAGTTAAATGGTCAGAGGTTTGTAAGCCTAAGGGTATGGGTGGTCTAGGTGTTCAAAATCTAGCTCTTATGGACAAAGCTTTGCTATGTAAATGGTGGTGGAAATATAGAATATAAAAGGGATGTGGTAAAATGTGCTAAAATGCAAGTACATTAAAAAAGGCCTGTGTCACCAGTGTTATATTAGAGTTAAACACGGACACACTTCCGAGTAGTACTCGTTCCAAGTAGGATCCGACTTGGTTAGCTATCGGGCTTTTTAGGTCCTTTATTATATACCCGTGTAACCCTATGATGTAAACACAATGAAACAGTTCAAACCAGATCAGAAAAGCAATACAAAGTACTACCAGGCTCGAGACGAGCCTGTAGCTGAAGTTACATCGAGAAGTTCTGCTGAGGCCGCCGACCTGGTCAAGTCCACATATACGTCTACGTGTACGTGTGTTGCTTGAGAATCAATCAAGCTTCATCTAGCTAGCTTTGCACTTTGTGTACACAACTCTTGGGTGAATTGATCTAGCGATCAAAAGCCAACAATTGGTATCAGAGCCTCGATGATCTACGATCTACGATGACGGACAGCGATCATGAGTCGGTCGGTTCCAAGGCGAACAAGTCCGGCAATGGCGGTTCCAAGGTGAATAAGAATGGTGACAAGGTGAAGAAGGGCGGCAAGCCAGTAACTAGTGGTGGCGGAACTGGCGGCGCCAACGTACAGGCGCATCACAATATCCCCATCCAGTACGCGATGCTCACCGACGCCAACTACGGCGTGTGGGCGGTGAAGATGAAGATCATTCACCGAACCCTTCGAGTGTGGGAGGCCATCACGGATGATGACGTCGACAAGGAGTGCGACGAAGGTGCCATGGCCGCCATAGCCCAGTTGGTGCCGGATTCCGTGCTGTTGACATTGGCGGAGTTCGAGACAGCAAGAGAGGCGTGGAGCGCACTCAAAGATATGAGGATCGGGAAGATCGCGTCACGAAGGCTCGGGCACAAGTGCTGAAGCGCCAATTTCACAAGTAGCAGATGGAGGAAACTGAATTAGTGAATGTCTATGCCATGCGTCTGACTACATTGGTGGGAGAGATCTGCACGCTTGGTGCGAAGCTCGAGGAAACCGAGATTGTGCAGAAGTTGTTCAGTTCGCTGACTGATAAATTCACGTACATCATCGGCACGCTCGAGCAGCTTTACGACATCGACGACATGACTATAATGGAGGCGATCAGACGCTTGCGGACGTGGGAAGAGAATGCTCGTAATTGTCAGAAAGGCAGAGGAGGAGGTGATGACCAACTCATGTACTCGCATGCGGATTGGGAGTCCCCAAGTAGCAAAGGAAGGCGCAACATTAGTGAAGGCTCAAGCAACGCGAAGCGCGGCGAACAAATTGAAGAAGGCAAAGGAAAATACAAGCCACAAGGTCGTGGTAAGGCGGACCAATCTAAAGAGCGGAAGCCGCGAAACTTGGATATGTCCGAGGTCAAGTGCTATAACTGCAATGAGATGGGTCACTTTGCGAAGGATTGTCTGGAGCCTAACAAGAGGGAGATCAAGGCAAATTTGGCAAAGCAGGAAGATGAACGTCCAGGTCTTCTGATGGTCGAAGTATGTGATCTCGTGGAGCCTAACAAGCATGAGATCAAGGCAAATTTGGCGAAGCAAGAACACGAACATCCAGGTCTTCTGATGGCCAAAGTTTGTGATCTCGTCCAAACGGTGGTTGTGAAACCAAGCCGGAAGGTGCTACTTCATGAGAAGAAAGTAATACCGAACTTATCCGGAAACCAGAACGTGTCATGGTATCTAGACACGGGTGCCAGTAACCACATGATGGGGGGCAAGGAGAAGTTCCTCGAGCTAGAATATGATGTTCAAGGCTCCGTCAAGTTCGGTGATGGTTCAAATGTGGAGATTTGGGGGCAAGGTTCTGTCCTCTTTGAGGGTCTCACAGGAGAACATCTCATACTCACCGGAGTGTACTACATCCCACGGCTTCGCAAAAACATCATCTCTGTCGGGAAACTTGACGAGAATGGATGCAAGGTGGATATTTAGAATGGAGTGATGACGATCTTTGACAACCTCTGAAACGTGCTAGCGCATGTGAATCGCACGCGGAACAGGCTCTATATCCTCAACCTTGATCAATATCAACTGGAGTGTTGGCTCGCCAAGAGTGATAATGATTCGTGGTTATGGCATGCTACATTTGGACACGTTAACTTCTACGCCTTGAAGAAGATGTCGAAGATGGAGATGGTATCTGGGATGCCGTTTATCGACCATGTTGATCGAGTATGTGACGGGAGATTGGTTGGAAAACAGCACCAAAGGTCGTTCCCTGCTCAGTCTACCTATCGTGCAAGTGATGCACTCGAGCTGCTCCATGGTGATCTATGTGGCCCTATCACCCCAGCAACTCATGGAGGAAAGCAGTACTTCTTCCTTGTGGTAGATGACTACTTGAGATACATGTGGGTCATTCTCCTACGATCTAAAATATGAGGCGTTTGAAGCGTTCAAGAAGTTAAAGGCTGCAACGGAGATGGAACACAAGCTGAAGGTTTGCGCTCTACGGACAAATCGTGGCGGAGAGTTTACGTTGAACGAGTTCAATGACTACTGCGAGAAGATTGGCATAAAAAGGTTCCTCACGGCACCTTATACGCCGCAGCAGAACGAGGTTGTTGAAAGGCGCAATCGAACCGTCGTTGACATGGCGAGAAGTTTACTCAAGAGCAAGAACTTGCCAGGGACCTTTTGGGGAGAAGCTGTCTTGACGGCGGTTTATCTTCTCAATCGGGCTCCAACTAAGGTGGTGATTGGCAAGACTCCGTATGAAGCAATTTACGGACGTAAGCCAAATGTGTCTCATCTACGTACGTTCGGGTGCGTGGCGCATTTGAAGACGGCGGAGCCGCATCTCTCAAAGCTTGTCGATCATAGCACCAAGGTGGTGTTGTTCATCAGATACGAGAGAAGTTCCGGCACCAAGGCAAACCGCTTCTACTATCCACGAACCAAGCGTCTACGGATTTCACGCGACGTCGTGTTTGAAGAAAATCAAGCATGGAATTGGAGCGCAGTAGCCAACGATGCTCCAAACGGTAACATATTCACAGTTGAATTTCCAACTAATGATGATGCATGGGAGGACGTCCGGGTGGTTGGCAAGACACCTAACCAAGGTGACCGCAATGGTAGTGATCACCATGGCGCCGACACCGATGACATTGCGCATGGGTCGCAAGGTGATAGCGACAACGACGCGCACAAAATAGGCGCAGATCTCGGCAACGACATCGACAACGAGGCGCATAGTGACGACGACAATAAAGATGATAGTCACGGTCACGACAACTACGCCAATGACGAGGATGTTGATGACGTGGATGCCAAAGATCCGGCATCTACCACGCCCGAGACTCGGCCAACTTCCTCAAGTGCATCGACGCCGACACAATTTGTGTCGCCCCCTTAGCAAGCCATGACGGATTCTTCAGGGCCTCATCGCTACAAGACCCTCAAGAAAGTCAAAGCCAGTTACGCTCGAGTACTCCGGACTATGTTTGCTCGGAGTTGAGGAGCCAGCGAACTTCGTAGAGGCGAGCAAAAGTTCAAGTTGGATGCACGCCATGGATGAGGAGATGAAGGCGATTGAGAGCAATGACACATGGACTTTGGTAACCCAACCTCCGAACCAAAAGGCCATAGGTTTGAAGTGGGTTTACAAGTTAAAAAAGGACATGAAGGGTGCCATTGTCAAGCACAAAGCAAGAATCGTTGCAAAGGGCTACGTACAACGTCAAGGAGTTGACTATGAGGAGGTGTTTGCACCGATTGCTCGAATCGAGACGGTGAGAGTGCTCCTAGCTTTGGCAGCACAACAGGATTGGAAGGTTCATCATATGGATGTTAAATCCGCTTTCCTCAACGGTGACCTTACAGAAGAAGTATACGTGGAACAACCCCTCTGCTACGAGAAGAAAGGAGAACAAGGGAAAGTTTAGAAGCTCAAGAAGACACTTTATGGGCTGAAGCAAGCGCCAAGAGCTTGGAACCAAAGTTAGACCAATGTTTGCTCATGCTCGGGTTCAAAAGATGTCCCCTCGACGATTCAAAGGATAGTCTAGCAAGCACTGAAGAAAGGTGAAGGTTGAAGACGTGACCAAGAAGGAGCGCTGGCGTCAAGCTACGAATGAGCTAACTGCAGCAAAGACGGTCCCTGAAATGCTGCGAGGAACAACGAAGGCAATGCCAACGATGACGCCTATGAGTAGTTGTCGTCGTATTTTGGATCCAGGTCGGATCGAGCATGTCGTGTTTAGGGGGGTTAATATTAGAGTTAAACACGGACACACTTCCGAGTAGTACTCGTTCCAAGTAGGATCCTACTTGGTTAGCTATCGGGCTGTTTAGCTCCTTTATATACCTGTGTAACCCTATGATGTAAACACAACGAAACATTTCAAACCAGATCAGAAAAGCAATACAAAGTACTACCAGGCTCGAGACGAGCCTGTAGCTATCCATCAGTTTTTTCCGTTCGCTAGAGTTACGTCGCGAAGTTCCGCCGAGGCCGCCGGCCTGGTCAAGTCCACATATACGTCTACGTGTACGTGTGTTGCTTGAGAATCAATCAAGCTCCATCTAGCTAGCTTTGCACATTGCTTACACAGCTCTTGGCGATCAAAAGCCAACATGTTAAAC